>NC_045786.1:120104373-120407048 GCF_009873245.2 Balaenoptera musculus
CAAACAATAAATGCTATAGAGGGTGTGGAGAAAAGGAAACCGTCTTGCACTGTTGGTGGGAATGTAAATTCATACAGCCACTATAGAGAACAGTATTGAGGTTCCTTAAAAAACTAAAATTAGAAATACCATACGACCCAGGAATCCCACTACTGGGCATATACCCTGAGAAAACCATAATTCAAAAAGAGTCATGTACCAAAATGTTCATTGCGTCTCTATTTACAATAGCCAGGACATTGAAGCAACCTAAGTGTCCATCATTGGATGAATGGATAAAGTAGATATGGCACATATATACAATGGAATATTACTCATCCATAAAAAGGAACGAAACTGAGTTATTTGTAGTGCGGTGGATGGACCTAGAGACTGTCATACAGAGTGAAGTAAGTCAGAAAGTGAAAAGCAAATACTGTATGCTAACACATATATATGGAATCTAAAAAAAGAGAAAAAATGGTCAGAAGAACGTAGGGGCAAGACGGGAATAAAGATGCAGACCTACTAGAGAATGGACTTCAGGATACGGGGAGGGGGAAGGGTAAGCTGAGACAAAGTGAGAGAGTGGCATGGACATATATACACTACCAAACGTAAAATAGATATCTAGTTGGAAGCAGCCGCATAGCACAGGAGGTCAGCTTGGTGCTTTGTGACCACCTAGAGGGGTGGGAGGGAGGGAGATGCAAGAGGGAAGAGATATGGGGACATATGTATATGTATAACTGATTCACTTTGTTATACAGCAGAAACTAACACACCATTGTAAAGCAACTATACTCTAATAAAGATGTTTAAATAAATCAAAAATGTTTTTACATCATAAATAGTTGTTATGCTTCTTACTATCAGAAATTCAAAAGTATTAATCTTCCTCTCCTTTTTGTTTTCCCTTTTTAAAATTTTTGTCACACACAGTGCTTTCTTACTTTAAATTTCTGAGCTTTCTTCAAATTTACAACACCATTGTTCTTATTTTTCCTTTTTTACCAGTCCTATTATCTCCAATGCTTTTCTCATGTAGCTAGAGTATAAATTATTAACATTGAAAGTAAAAAGGTTGAAAAAATGTTGAAAAGGTCTGTAAAATAGATCACACAAGGGACTATAAAAAGCAAGGAATATTTTTCCAACAATTGCTAAAATACTCTACTCTTATTTAGATAATATAAATAACTATATTTAACTATAGGAAAAATACCAAGGAAGATATTAAAAACATTTCAGAGTTTTATAAAGCACTCCTAACCTGTGTGGAATCACATTTCATTTCATTTATAACACTGATATTATTTTCTCCTTTATGATAATTTTGGCAATAGAGAATTTTCCACTACAATCAGACACAAAAATGAAAGAACCTGAAGCTTTTAAATAACTGCAATTACAATCATTTAATTTGTTTTCTTTTATAAGGTGCTTTAAAAAGAACTTCAGACTGATTTATACATTTAATTTCTATTTCATCTTTCAGTATTTTTCTTATCCTAATGTGGCATCGTGAAACTATGAGATTATGGACATTGTGAGCAGAGTTAGTTACATTCTCGTAGGCCTCTATCAGAGAATTTACTACCATCATAATTAAAGTTGATGCGTATGACTTATGCATGGTAATAATTCTTCAAAGAAAGGTTAAAAATTAACCTTTAGAGCAGACCATAAAATTATTTCTAATATTTCAATAAAAATTGAGTAAATATATGTCTGCCATTGTGTTGCTCTAAATCTCTCATGGTTGCATTTCTCATGTTCACCACTTAATTCAAACAGTAGTTAGAATTTAGCATTATCCAAACTGATAATTCATAATTAGGTCTGAGTCATTAAACTCTTTTTTCCCCAGTTTCTTTGTTTCAAAAATAAATATAGTTATTATAATTTAACACCTCAAGATTAACAAGAGAATTGCTCAAAAATTATTTTAATCCTGTAATGGTTGTTCCTATGGTTCCATTGAAACTTAATTATTGGCAAAGATTTGTTAAGCTAGTGCAAATGGCTCTACATTTTCTGGCATTTCCCCCATCTCTTCTACAAATACATTTTCCAGTCACTGAATTATATCCAAACAAGGGAAAAATAAATAAATCAGTGAATCCAAAACACCATAGATGCCTTTAGTTTTAACCGGTTCAGTCTTAACTGGCTTTATTTTCACTAAATTTGACTACTTCAAGAGAACTAAAAATTTTATTTGCATCTGTACTTGATTTCTAATTTGTTACCTTCTTAGTTAGCACATGATAACAAGCATACAACTGTCTATATTGAATTGTCCAGAGGACAGTAGGCACTGGTGGATCTGTTCATAAACCAAGACATTGTACTTTTCTAGTTTAAGTATTTTCTACTAATGATGCTCCAGCAAAATTATGTTTCCTCTGTCTTTTAATTAGTGCAAGTTAAAATGGATTTTCTTATTTGGAAATTACATTTGTTTGTTGTTACTTGGCACTTCAGTTATTAGTGTTCATTTTATCAATTTAAACAAAATCAGAATATATTTGATAGCTTGATTAGACTTCTGAAAATTACAATTAAGTCTCGATAAAGGATCATGCCTATATAAATGTGGGAAACACTAATTACTGTCACTTGAGTGATTTTAATATAACTTCTATCTCTTTTAATAATCTTTTCTACTTTCCAGTCTGTCTTTTTGAATTATGGTTTTCTCTGGGCATATGCCCAGTAGTGGGATTGTTGGGTCATATGGTAATTCTATTTTTAGTTTTTTAAGGAACCTCCATACTGTTCTCCATCGTGGCTGTATCAATTTACATTTCCACCAACAGTGCAAAAGTGTTCCCTTTTCTCCACACCCTCTCCAGCATTTGTTGTTTGTAGATTTTCTGATGATGCCCATTCTAAGTGGTGTGAGGTGATACCTCATTGTAGTTTTGATTTACATTTCTCTAATAATTAGTGATGTTGAGCAGCTTTTCATGTGCTTCTTGGCCATCTGTATATGTCTTCTTTGGAGAAATGTCTATTGAGGTCTTCTGCCCATTTTTGGATTGGGTTGTTTGTTTTTTTAATATTGAGCTGCATGAGCTGTTTATATAATTTGGAGATTAATCCTTTGTCCATTGATTCATTTGCAAATATTTTCTCCCATTCTGAAGGTTGTCTTTTCATCTTGTTTATGGTTTCCTTTGCTGTGCAAAAGCTTTTAAGTTTCATTAGGTCCCATTTGTTTATTTTTGTTTTTATTTCCATTACTGTAGGAGGTGGATCAAAACAGATCTTGCTATGATTTATGTCAAAGAGTGTTCTTCCTATGTTCTAAGAGTTCTAAGAGTTCGATAGTGTCTGGCCTTACATTTAGGTCTTTAATCCATTTTGAGTTTATTTTTCTGTATGGTGTTAGGGAGTGTTCTAATTTCATTGTTTTACATGTAGCTGTCCAGTTTTCCCAGCACCACTTATTGAAGTGGCTGTCTTTTCTCCATTGTATATTCTTGCCTCCTTTATCAAAAATAAGGTGACCATATGTGCATGGGTTTATCTCTGGGCTTTCTATCCTGTTCCATTGATCTATATTTCTGTTTTTGTGCCAGTACCATACTGTCTTGATTACTGTAGCTTTGTAGAATAGTCTGAAGTCAGGGAGCCTGATTCCTCCAGCTCCGTTTTTCTTTCTCAAGATTCCTTTGGCTATTCGGGGTATTTTGTGTTTCCATACAAATTGTGATAAAGCCGTATGATCATCTCAATAGATGTAGAAAAAGCTTTTGACAAAATGCAACACCCATTTATGATAAAAACCCTGAAGAAAGTAGGTATAGAGGGAACTTACCTCAACATAGTAAAGGCCATATATGACAAACCTACAGCCAACATCCTTCTCAATGGTGAAAAACTAACCATTTCCACTAAGATCAGGAGCAAGACAAGGTTGTCCACTCTCACCACTATTATTTAACATAGTTTTGGAAGTTTTAGCCACAGCAATCAGAGAAGAAAAAGAAATAAAACAATCCAAACTGGAAAAGAAGAAGTAAAGCTGTCACTGTTTGCAGATGACATGATATTGTACATAGAGAATTCTAAGACTCTACCAGAAAACTACTAGAGCTAATCAATGAATTTGGTAAAGTAGCAGGATACAATATTAATGCACAGAAATCTCTTGCATTCCTATACACTGATTATGAAATATCTGAAAGAGAAATTAAGGAAACACTCCCATTTACTATTGCAACAAAAAGAATAAAATACCTAGGAATAAAACTACCTAGTTGATATTTAGGAGTGATCAGATTTGGGGGTTTTGTCTGAAGTTTGACAGGGGTGAAGGATGCAAATATTAAGTTGTCATCCTAAATACAAAGAATCTGAACATTCTTCATGATAAGTTATCTAGAGACCTACCAGGACAAATACCTGAAACAGGGGCCAAGTTTGTAGTGATAAGCTGACTCTTTCCTGATAATAGCCTGATTGTCATGGTATTTGAAGGAGCTTAAACTAAAAAGTGAATGAAATGCTACAGTGAGAGAAAGAAGTCACCTTGAATTATATAAGCCAGTTCAAAGAAAACAACTTATATTTAAGTAGGAAATCTTCATACATATGCTTTCAAGTTTCTAACAAGCAAAGATGACAAACAAGTCTAATTTCAAACATATTCTATGTTTCCCCTCTTTTGCACATATGGTAGCATAGTTTACACTGTTTTCTGCAATTTTTTAAATAAAAATTTATGTTTGAAATAATGTCATACAAATACACATTGCATAACAGTATATTGTAATTTTGATCTCTAAGTTCTTTAAATAGCACCTATAAGGAAACGTTTATGTTAAACGCCCTTTGGGAAACATTTATGTTGTTTTCAATTTTTAGACATTATAAACAATGCTATAATGACTAGAGCATATATAAAACTGTCAAGAAGAGAATTTCTTTCTGATCAAAGGAATGTACAGTTATAATTTGGATTGATTTTCCAAATGCCCTACAATGAAATTATATTATCTCATACTCCCATCAATAATACTTGAGAGTGACCTTTCCCCTATAAACTTAACAAAGAGGAGTGTTATCATACTTCTTGAGTTCTGACAATGTGATAAGTTTAAAAATGATATCAATGAAATTTGTATATGCATTTTCTCAAATTAAAGAGATATTGAGTACTTTTATTGTATATTTAGGATTTTTTTCTATGAATTAATATTCTTTGAGGTGTTTTTATTTGATGATTAGACTTTTTTATCCTTATTTATTTGAAGAAATGTTTTATTGTTTGGGAAAACTGGCCTTTTTTTCTGTGATATAAATTGCCAAATATTTCTTTTATGGCCATTCACCTTTACTTGCAAAATATGTTTCTTCCTGTAGTTTATTAATTTTTTATGTCTTCTGGGATTACATTAAATTTCTAAAGATTTTACACACTACAGTATTTAATAGAATTAAGAAAATAATTTTCTTACAGATTTGCCTAGTGCTTTCATGGTTTTAGTTTTCATTTATAAATATTTGATCAACATGGTGTATATCCCAATGAAAGGTAAGAGGTAGGGGTCCAACTGCATTTACTCTTCCAAAAGGCAACCCAGGTGTCACAAAACTACTTACAAGAAGTATCTTTAATGTTTTTGTTTATAAAATTAACTAGTTAAAACAGTAGCTTTCACATAAAAAAAAAATGGATAGATTTGAAAGAAAAGACCCATTACAATAGAAACCCCCCAAACACCTTAAAATTAACAAGAAATAAGTGAATTCTATATGAAGAGAGCTATATGTTCCTAAATCTATAAAATGACATCACATTAATGAGTGGAAAGCTGACATGTACCATGTTCTTGGGCAGACAATGAAACATTAAAAAGACACCAATTTCCACCAAAGTAGAATTGACCTTTGAACAATGTGGGGCTTAGGGACACTGACCCTCCATGCAGTAGAAAATCTGCCTAGAATTTATAGTCAGGCCCTCCATATCTAAGTTTCACATCTGCAAATTCAACCAACTTTGGATTGTGTAGTACTGTACTATTACTATTGAAAAAAAATCCGCATATAAGTGAATCCTCACAGTTCAAACCAGGGTTGTCCAAGGGTCAATTGTAAAAAGTTTGGTACCCCTCTGGCCTGTCAATAACCAGTGTTGCTGGAAAAACCCTTGTGTTTCTTATTATGACTGCAAGATGCCCTTAGCAATAACCATTAGGGAACTTTGAAAAAAAAAAAAAACAAGGTTTATTATTCACAAGTCCTAGAGGGGGTATGCAAAACACCTGGGGCCACAGAGTGAAGTTACCAGTAAAGAAAGAGAGAGAGTGGGGGCCTAAGGTTGAGAGTTTCAAGGTGGGGGCCTACGGTTTTGCACATTCACTCTTCACTGGTGAATTTAAAACATAAGAGTGGGAATTAATGTGAGGGAAGAAAAGAAAAAAAAAGAAGAAAAACCCAAGTGGCCAAATGGTCAGTTATCTGAATCAACCAGATCCCTAAAACAAAGGAAATATTGGTGGGAAGGGAATGAGATACAGCCTGGCTTTTTATCTAGTTGTGTGGTTGGCATGTGTGTTTTAGAGATAGCCATCTTTGAAGTAGATACCTCTTTGTTTTTGTTTTGTTTATTAAGATAACATTGGTTTATAACATACAAGTTTCATGTGTACAACATTATATTTCTACTTCTATATATCCTATATCATAACCCAATATAAAGAACTCATACAACTCAACAACAACAATAACAATGAAAACAACCTGATTCAAAAATGGGCAGAGGAGGTGGATGTCTCTTTGAAGTGGATACCTTAGCAATCAAAGTTTAAGTCAAGCACTTGCATTACAAAAAAGAAAAAACAACCATCAGGGCTTGTGCTACATAACACTAATAAATAAACATGATCTGAAGAAAATTAAAATAGGATGTTTTTACAACTAGGTAAATTTCTATAGAAAAATAAACAAGCAATCATAGCTAGAATAAAAATCTCAAAAAGAAGAGTAACAAGAATAATCAAGACAATGAAGCATGCTGGAGTTATGCTATGGAGCTGAAATAAATAAAACAGTGTGGCATAGTCATGTAATTAGAAAGGTCAGTGGAACAAATTCAGAAAATAGAATAGTCCCATAATCTCCTATGGGATTTTAAAATATAAGAAAGGTGACAACTTGATTTGTGAGAAAAAAACATGCATTATTCAATAAGTCAGGCTCCATTTCAGGGGCATATCATTTCAGAAATTTATATTAGTATCTTTTTGTGAATTTCAAAACTAATTTTTCTCTTTTGTTAGGTATGAACTCAATTCAATTCAATTCCATAAATAATTTTGCACTCCAATTAAGTACACTGTGCTGTGCGAGGAACTATTGAGGACACAAAGAATTAGCTATCTAGCAAATGAAACATTTTATATAGCTAAGACGTGCACAAACATAAGAATTTAAATATAAATTTATATGTATAAGTCCAGTCCATAAAAGTATTACTGACTGTGTTATTGTCAGGATTCAGAAGGTCTTCATTTTGTCAAATCCAATAGTCATTCATGTGTCTTTGTAGTATGTATTGTCAGAGCTGCATTTGATGAAATTTAGCACTCCCATCATCTTTTTTCTTTTTTTTTTCTTGTGATCAAATACTCATAACACAAAATTTACCATTTAAACCATTTTTAAGTGTACAGTTCTGGGGCATTAAATACATTCAGGTTATCATGCAAACATCACATCATCCATCTACATAACTTTTCCATCTTTACAAACTGAAACACTGTACCTTTAAACACTAACTTCCCATTCCCCCGCAGCCTAGCCCCTGGAAATCACCATTCTACTTTTTGTTTCTATGAATTTGACTACCCTGGGTATCTCAATCAGTAAAATTATACAATATTTTACCATTTATGTCTGACTTATTTTACTTAACATAAGGTCTTCAAGTTTCATTCATGTAACATTTGTCAGAATTTCCTTTTTCTAAGCCTGAAAAATGTTTTACTGTATTTTTATACCACATTTTGTTTATTGATTCATCAGTCAATGGACACTTTCACATTTTGGCTCTTGTGAATAATGCTGCTATAAACATGGGTGTACAAATATGTCTTTGAGTACCCACTTTCAATTCTTTTGTGTAAATAACTAAAAGTGAAATTGCTGTATCAGATGGTAGATTTATTTTTAACTTTTTGAGGAATTGCCATACTGTTTTCCATAGTAGCTTCACCATTGTACATTCCCACCAGCAATGCACAAGTGTTCCAATTTCTTCTATGCTTGCTAGTACTTGTTATTTTCTAATTTTTGATAATAGCCACAACAATGGGTATGAAATAGTATCTAATTATGGTTTTGATTTGTATTTCCTTATTGATTAGTGATGCTGAGCATCACTTCATGTGCTTATTGGCTATTTATATACCTTTTGGGCCAACAAAAATCCTACATAGAAGAACGATTTTAGCAGTTGTATCAATACAAGATGAGATAAAGAATTCCAATTACTTTGAGACTATACAACAGAAGAGATCTAAGGCATGTTCAGGCCTGAAGATACAAAATCTGTTTAATTATACTTCTGAGCATACCAGATGCTTTCCATGTTCTGTTTGATGTGTAGTATGTATCTGAACATAATATATTACTCAGAATTTTTGAAAATTAGAAAAAATTTAAGAGTTTCTGCCCATATCTTTCAAGGGTGAACCAGAAAGGTAAATTTTTGTTTAAATTTATGTTAATTTGGTTTTAGACAACCTTTTTTCTCCCCTTTAGACTTGACATGGTTTCCCTTTTACTGTTCTGGTCTAGTGAAACCCTGAATCTGTGCCTCACTTTCTCTTATAGCTAATTCTGTGGCTCACGTAGAACTTGGAGGAATATGTGTTTCTTCCAAACATCTTATTTATAAGAAAACATGATAAAAAGCACCATGTTCTCCAATGAAAAATAATCAATGACAATGTTATTCTAAAATTTATCTTCAGGTGTGAAAATATATGTTCATTTGTTGTAAATTAAAGATTGCACTTTGAACTTTTGCCAGCAAAAATATTCATGTAATCTCTCTTGAATAAGAATAATTCCAGAAAAAGTTTGTTGATACCTTCCTGTCTTTTTAAAAGAAATAGCAATATAAGACATATACATAGATAGTTGGCATTACACTTCCACTTAGCCCTTGATTCCATTCTCAAACAGACTTTATATATATATTTTAAAAATTTTCTCCCCAAGAATATTTGACTCACAAACTAATAGGATTCCCAACGTTGTTCCCCTTTTTTTATGTACCATGCACCACAATTCAGGCCATCTCTTCTGTCTTTTGTGCCCCCAATACCAGTAACAGTTGAAGTCACTGAGAGAAGTTGAGCCTAGAGAGAACAATGGAGTTTACAGCCCTTGGAGGAGTGGGTGTATGTGGGTGTAGGTGTGTGGAGGAGGTATCTTTGTGTGTGGTGTGGGTTTGCGTGTGCACATACATAAGTGATAGAGGGTCAATGTTGAGATTCACTGAGTACTTTCTTAATGCTGGAGAAGTTGAGTGTTTCTAGGTCACTACTTGGAGATATAGCTGTGTAGTTGAGATGTGGTGCACTGGCACTACTGATTCTTTGAATGTAAGAATACTTGACCTTGTTGATCTAGACATTAACCTGGGAATATGTCTGAGAGGCAGATAATAGTGAGTACAGGTATGCGGTGATGGAGAAGGAATATGTAGAAGAGAGGAACTGTAACAGACAGGCTATTTTAAAAGATAACACGTCTATGAGACAATGTGAGTTACAAGGAATTGTAAGTCAGAGAGAATTAGGGTATGACAGACAGGGTGCACAGAAAAATCAGGCTGCAGATGTCAGAAACGGAGTACATGTGCACGACAGCACAAGTGGGAAGCAGACAAGAAAAGAAATGAGGGGAAAGCAGAAAATAGGATTATTTAGGATTGAAGAAGACCAGAACTAGTAGGAAAATGTAACTCTAGAAATTAATTTTTATTATCATGATGTTTCAGGTTAAAAACATACAAACAAAAAACCCGATTAGTTTTTTGATGATAAGAGTAATTGATTTAAATTGTATGGGGAACTTTCAGGAAACATGATTTTAGGAGTGGTAAACACAATGACAAAATTAATCTTCAGTATTTTACTATCTCTGTTTATTTACAATCACCCTGAATAATGGGAAGGAGTGATAGAAAGCCAGAAAAACTGAATTTCTTTCCAATATTTACACAAAAGTTGTAACATTTGATTTTGGAAAAACGGCATTCTACTTTAGCTTTTCTGTGTGAAACAGATTTGATGCATTGTTTCACTGCCTAGGAAATTGATTTCCCTAAAAACTTGGTGCCCTTCCTCAGTGCTCCTCAAAATTGTTTCTATAAATCCACTCTCAACATACGTGCTCGATGCAACGAAGGAGTATTTTCTTTTCTCTATTCCCCACTTTATCTCTCACTACTCGAGATCAAGGACTGTACCTTATTTACCGTTACATCCTTTGATACTAAAAATTAATGAATAAAAGAGGAGGGAAATCCCATGTTAGATCCTGGAACTAAAGGTTTTCAACTAGAACTGTGAGACAGCACACGCCCAGAGGGTGCTGGCCACACATTAGATTTCGTGGGTACAAAATCATCATTCCTGGTTGCCTGTACAAATTTTTCCTGTTAAATCGTGGTTCTGAGGGTGGTTTACTCCTCTGGATATATTCTCTGTTCATAGGCATACACAAATGTGGAAATATTTCTCCCTTCATAATTTCAGAGATTGTATTATAACAATATTCAATCTGTAATCTTCCAAGATTTATAAAGAAACTTGTTTACAATAAAAAATAAGTAAAGCTAAGAGCGAATCTAATTATATTAGTGAGACATGAACTCCCAATTTCCCCCCATGACTATACATGTAGATAAATGTAAAAATATGCCAGTGATTTATTAAATTGGAGACACTATGAAATATTATGTATTCTTACATTCAACAAATTATTTTTAACAGTGTATTATGTGCCAGGCTGTCTTCTAGAAGGTTTGTGTATACAGCAGTGTAAAGGATAAGTTGCTCCTTGGTAGAGGAAGCAAAATAATAGACATTTAGCAGACTATGCTATTTTTTGTTTAAATCGAGAGATACTGTTTGTCATGTCCTATAAGTACAGACTGTAAAACTCATTTTCAATATATATACAATAAAAGAAAATATGTTTTCAACAATTTTTACTTTTTGCAAGTAGCATAATACTTTAACAGAATTTTCAGAGAACAAGTTCATGATTTTTTTTTAACATCTTTATTGGAGTATAATTGCTTTACATTGCTATGTTAGTTTCTGCTGTATAAAAAAGTGAATCAGCTATACATATACATATATCCCCATATCCCTCTTTGGTCTCCCTCCCACCTTCCCTATCCCACCCCTCTAGATGGTCATAAAGCACCTAGCTGATCTCCCTGTGCTATGCGGCTGCTTCCCACTAGCTATCTCTTTTACATTTGATAGCGTATATATGTCCAAGCCACTCTCTCACTTCGTGCCAGCTTACCCTTTCCCCTCCCTGTGTCCTAAAGTCCATTCTCTACATCTACATCTTTATTCCTGTCCATCCCCTAGGTTCTTCAGAACCAATTTTTTCTTTTAGATTCCATATATATGTGTTAGCATATGATATTTGTTTTTCTCTTTCTGACTTACTTCACTCTGTATGGCAGACTCTAGATCAATCCACCTCACTACAAATAATTCAATTTCGTTTCTTTTTATGTCTGAGTAATATTCCATTGTATGTATGTGCCACATCTTCTTTATCCATTCATCTGTTGATGGACACTTAGGTTGCTTCCATGTCATGGTTATTGTAAATAGAGCTGCAGTGAACATTGTGGTACATGACTGTTTTTGAATTATGGTTTCTCAGGGTATATGCCCAGTAATGGGATTATGAGGTCGTATGGTAGTTCTATTTTTAGTTTTTTAAGGAACCTCCATACTGTTCTCCATAGTGGCTGTATCAATTTACATTCCCACCAACAGTGCAAGAGGGTTCCCCTTTCTCCACACCCTCTCCAGTATTTATTGTTTGTAGGTTTTTTGATGATGGCCATTCTGACTGGTGTGAGGTGATACCTCATTGTAGTTTTGATTTGCCTTTCTCTAATGATTAGTGATGTTGAGCATCCTTTCATGTGTTTGTTGGCAATCTGTATATCTTTGGAGAAATGTCTATTTAGGTCTTCTGCCCAATTTTTGATTGGGTTGTTTGTTTTTTGATATTAAGCTGCATGAGCTGCTTGTATATTTTGGAGATTAATCCTTTGTCAGTTGCTTCATTTGTAAATATTTTCTCCCATTCTGAGGGTTGTCTTTTCATTTTGTTTATGATTTCCTTTGCTGTGCGAAAGCTTTTAAGTTTCATTAGGTCCCATTTGTTGTCTGGCTAATGGTTTATCAATTTTGTTTATCTTCTCAAAGAACAAGCGTTTAGTTTTATTGATCTTTGCTATCGTTTCCTTCATTTCTGTTTCATTTATTTCTGATCTGATCTTTCTGATTTCTTTTCTCCTGCGAACTTTGGATTTTTTTTGTTCTTCTTTCTCTAATTGCTTTAGATGGAAGATTAGGTTATTTATTTGAGATTTTTCTTGCTTCTTGAGGTAGGATTGCACTGCTATAAACTTCCCTCTTAGAACAGCTTTTGCTGCATCTCATAGATTTTTGGGCTGTCGTGTTTTCATTGTCATTTGTTTCTAGGTATTTTTTTGATTTCCTCTTTGTTTTCTTCAGTGATCTCTTGGTTATTTAGTAGCATATAGTTTAGCCTCCATGTGTTTATATTTTTTACAGTTTTTTTCCTGTAATTGATGTCAAGTTCCTGATTTTTAAATAACATTGTAAAAAAGCTGTAATTCAAGAGGTTTGAAGGTACCCAAGAGATAGAAAACTAGGTCATGACATTCCTTTGTTACCAGGGAAGCAATCAGCATATCAAGAACTTTTTCATTATATTGTATAATATCTCAGGTTGAATCACTGCAAATTATAGATCACTGCAAATTAAGATCACAATTACAGATCACTAAGAAAGAAAAATGGCAAGATAAAAATAATTTAGTCATAGCTATAAATTTTACAGAGTAATCATCATATTTAAAATACTGTATCCTAAGGCAATACTACTAAAGCAAATCACTACTGAAAACATCTTTGGTATCTAAAAATCGAATCTTTGCTCAATTTTAAATTTATATGTAGTGCACAATGGATTTCCTTGTACTGTGTGTTGTAGCAATTGCCTGGCCTGTGCCTTGAATAATGCACTAAACATTTTCATATCGATGCCACTACTTTTCTTCATTTTGTCAGCTCCCTGCTTGGTATTACTTCTCTAAGCTTATTCTGGAATGTGGTCATGTCAGTAAGATGGCACAAGGAGTTTATTTCATTATTCAAAGAAAATGTTCCCCTTTTAAAGACAAATATATTTTTGTGAAAATATCATTTGACTTTAGAATTTTCTCTTTTCCTTTCACCCATTTTTTTCTTTCTTCTTTCTTTTCTTTTTCTCTCCCTTCTTTCTTTCTTCTCTCTCTCTTTTCCACTTGATTTCTTCCCTCTTTATTTTTTTATTAGCATTTTTAGTTTCATACTCATTGATTACTATCACTCTGTCTTGACTCTATCATCTCACTTACGGTTTAGGTTTATCATTAAAGGCCTCAAAAGATTTTTTGCCCTTAGTTTGTCTATACTACTATACACATTTTCTATGTATATACCTAATATTTTTTCACTTTAATTATTTCACTCTGTTTGCTACAGGAAACAAAACATCTTTTATGTTCCCACAATTCTCTGCAATACATAAAATATGTTCTCTTTTTCCCAGAGAAAAGAACTAGTGTGTGCAGGTGGAGACAATTTCAGAAGTATGCAAGCCATTAATATCATATAAGAGTAAATGTTATAGGAACAAATCATCTATTCTAGGGTATCTTCCTTCTCCTCTCTATATACCAGAAGACAGTCAAGGACAAAAAATGCTGAAAGGAACCAGAAGGGAAAGGGGGAAGAAGAGTAAGAAAAGGAGAGCAAATTCAAGGAAAGAAATGTTGGAAACTTTCCTCTCACACATTTTTCTTCCTAGAACAATAACTAAGCCTTATTCTTCTAAAGACAAGCTCTTCTAACCACCCTGGGTCAATGGACAATGGAAGACATCCCCCAACACCACCTTTTGCCTTTGAGTTTTAAGATTAACTCCATTAAAGAATCAGGCTCCTGTAGCGGATGAGGATGAGTGACTTGAGTGGGAGAGGAGGAGGCGTGGTCAGCCCCTAGGGGAGGATTCCTTAGACTGGGCACTACAGTAGTGGACAATTCCAAGAACAGGAGAAACATCCCATGATTCTGCCATTGGCAGGAATTGAGACACTCCCACCAAGTGCCTCAAAGGTGGGGAGAGGATGTGTGCATGCAAGAGGTGGCAGGTCCTAAAGCCCAATGAACTTGAGAACATTTGTGAAGGAGCAAGTGGAGAGTACAATGCCCAACAAATGGAAAACATTCTCAGCTGGCAGCAGCAATACTGATAATAACAACAACCACTTAAGCCTAAATACTAAGCCCATCTAGTCTAAGATCTTGAGATTCCATACACCTGGCTGTAGGCAGAAAAATGCCCTCTTTCCAAAAATGCCCACATCCAGATTCCTGATAATTATGAATATGTCACTTTACATGGCATAGGAGCATTAGGTTGTAAATAGATTTGCAGGCTGTAATCCATTGTTTTTAATATAAGGAGATTATCCGGGGTTATCCAGGTGGGTCCAATGTAATCACAGGCTTCTTAAAAGTAGAAAAGGGAGGGAGAGATGATGATTAGGGTCAGAGTGATGAGATGTAAAAAGAACTCAATCTGCTCTTGGCTTTGAAAATGGAGGAGGTCTATGAACCAAAGAATGCCAGCAGTCTCCAGAAGCTAGAAAAGGCAGGAAAATAAATTCTCCTTTACAACATTTCTCTCCTGCAAGAAATGCAGCCTTGTCAACACCTTGATTTTAGACCCATGAAACCTGTGTTGGGCATCTGACCTACAAAACTGTAAGGTAAAAATTTGTTGTTTTAAATCACCAAGTTTATCTTAAGTTATTACAGCAGAAATACAAAACTAATACCTCAAAAAGAAAAAAAAGAGGGGCATATTGAAAATTTACGGTTAGCATTCACCATCAACTTTAATTTGATTTATCAAAATAAGAAAAGTAATATTACACATGTGTGAGTATTATGGAGCAAACACACCTATCTTATAAATCCTTGTCAAAAATAGTCACCCATATGTAAAAGCTTCACTTAATGTTGAATCACACAAGTATACCTCCTTAGGACCCTCAACTCAAATGTTTAGATGAAATGTGTGTTCCTATCTAACAAAGAGAAAAGTTGCCTCCAGCAAATAAAAGGCTTTGCATATATGTATCCTGACAGGAGATGCACTGGAAATTTAAATCCCCCCAAAGCTGAGGCCATTTATAATGGAGCCCAGGCGAGCATTTAGCCTGACTCAGCTCACCAGGGTCAGTGTCATGATTGACCCCAGTCAAGTCTGTAAGCAACGCTGGGGAGCCCTTTTATTGCTCAACTGTCAGCTGCAGAGAGCTTTGCAATATCCTGTAAATACCGTATAATGAGGAGATTCTGTTCTACAGGGTAGCTATTACATGGACAAGAACTATAGAAATCCCGTGTTTAGATTGAAGGTCAAATCCTCAGCAAGTAAAGCTTTGTATTACCACCCTCCTAAGCATAAAAGAAAAGTGAAATACTCTGAACTTCCCCACAGTATGTTTTCCTTCCTGTCAGGTTTCTGCCTAAAATACATCCTAGTGACTGAAGCTAAAATACATCCAGGTGCTAATATTGGCAGAGGGCTAAAGGTAATAAAGTTCTACCCAGAGCAGAGCCGCTGGGCAGCAGATGGAGAGCGATTCCATGCAGATCCTGGCACATGATCCTTTATACACAATGTAGCACATCCCATAGGTGCTAGAAGTGTGAGAAATATTTGCTTAGGTCTGGGTGCATTCACCCATAAACTGATGCTTAAGAACGAAAAAACCTCCGTGAGAGGAGAAAAAAAGGACTACAGTATAATGCTATCATATACATGATGGGATATTTATAATGCACTCACCACAATTTCCCTCTTATTTCATTTTTATATGAAAAAAATTATAATCTACCTCACCAAGATCCATTTTCTGTTTCACTCTAATCAAAGTCTGTGCCTGATAGAGTCACATCCTTAAGAGCTGTGAAGGGCCACTCGATGTCAAGAGGGCTCACTCTGCTGATCCTCTCCAACAAGACAATGTTGACCTATTTTGTCAAAAACAGAGAAAGGGAGCCCATAGAAATGTTTTTCTTTCCAAGGAGGAAGTAGAAGCTTTCCTCTCCTGGGGAAAACTAATATTGTTAATCCTCCTCACATAAGAGCACAAATACTTTATTCTTTGAAGAGAATGCTAGAGAATGGCTTAAGTTTAGGTATTCATTCTATATCCTTTATGAGTCCACATAAATAGGCCTGGAAGGCCAATTCCAATTACATGCAAGGAAGGTCTAACCTTGCAGACTCTGTTAACTCAGCAGCCTTCCTAAGTGACCCCAGGGGTTCACCAATCTTCGCACTCCTGGTATCAAAGCTTGCATCAATGTAACAGTTATAACTCTGTACCAATGGGGGCAATTTCTTCTTATTTGAAAATTTTCTTTTAAGTGACTAAGGAAGAAAAAATTTGTTGACACATTCACAAGGAACATATATAATAGAAAATGCTTGGCATGGGACTGCAATTTAGAGATGTTATTTAGTGAGGAAGGGTTAGCTTTCAAGATACAGTGGAATTAAATGTCTATTAGTTATCATTTTTACTAGTGCAATTAGATAAACATGAAATCTGCAAACCTCCAAAAATATAATATATAACCAGTTATATCACAAATCCTAACACTAGTGAATTATTGCAGAAAGTAACTCACAACATGAAAGAAAATATATCATTTCACAGGAAACTGATGTTTAGCTAATGACACAACCAAAGGCTAGAATATCTTTTTATGCACATGTGTAAGTCATGATTCTTTTCAGTATATATATATTTTCAATATTCAATGTTAAGAGAAGACATTATTGCATTTCAGTTTTTTTTTTAAATCTATACAAGTAAGGTTTAGCTAAATTTGGAACAAGAATAAATAAAATCTAATCATTTAGAATTAAAATGATACATTTAACAATAGGTAAAAACAGACGTGTAGATTGCTAAGGAAAATGACACAGTGGAATTATTTTTTTCCTTTTGTCCAGAGAAAACTTGTATGAAATAAAAATGGGGAAAAGGCCTAACAAGTATATATTTTCAAAGGCTTTTAGAGCAGTATCAGATTCACAGCAAAATTGAGAGGAAAGCAGATGTTTTGACAATAATGAGTACATGAAAAAACAAATTAAAAAACACAATAGTGCCTTCCCAACTATGGCTTCCCACATCTCAGAAAAATTAAACTAGTTGGACTCATTAATATATGACTTTTGGTGCACAAAAATAGTTTTATTTTCAAAGTCTGAAAAAAAAACTGAGTCACTACATTAATTTACTGAGGATTTAATATAGCCTATTAAAAAGTTATAGTGTATATATGTGTAAGGTGGATTTATTTTCTCTGTCATACAAACATCAAGAAGAAACATGGTTAGTATCTATATTTAGTGCTTACAATTAGTATAGAACTGGAGTCACTACAGAGACAGTCTCCATGGAAAGGCCTTGCTTCCATAGACAGATGACTGAACCAGGAGACTTCATGACCAATCGGCAAGGGGCAACACTCATTACAAATTCTTCATCAACAGCTGGAATTCTGGGGGCTCCTCTTAGGATTTCTAATTTCCCACCCTGGCCAGCTTCCACTCTGAGATCCAAAAGATGGAGAATGGAATTTCAACCAATCTGGGTATGTTAGTACTAGAAACTTACACTAGTTAAGTGTAAGAAAATTTAGAAGTATGGCATTATTTGCACTCTAAAGGAAAAGGAGCAAGCAATTCTTACCTAAGATTTCCTTCTGGACAGCTCCAGTGTGAGTCCAGCCAGCAGTCTGTTTAGCATGTCACTTGTCATCTTTTTCTTTCTATATAAAAATATTCTTCCTTTTCATTTTCATAACAGGCAGAACTTTTAGAGAAATTTTATGAGAGACTCTTAGCTAAAAAGTTATTCTTCCTTTTTTTTGTCATTTTACTACTTTGGAAATAGGGAAGAAATGTCTCTAACAATGATAGGAATGACATATTTGAAATGTTTTAAAAAACATAAAAAATCTTTCTATTTACCCAGCTCATGAAGTCTGAAAGGGACTGCGTGGTTTGCAGGGTAGAGGAGACCACCTGACAAGGGGATAAAGGGAAATTGACAATTGGAAAAAACGTCATCTGGAGAAGAAATAGAAAAGACAGCATATCCTCACAATCTGTTTTACCCCTCTGTGTTGGTTAATTTTATGTGTCAACTTGACTTAGACTAAGGGATGCCCAGATAGCCTATAAAAGGTTATTTCCGGGTTTGTCTGTGAGAGTGTCTCTGGAGGAGATGAACATTTAAATTGGTAGCCTGAGTAAAGAAGATTGCCTTCACCTATGCAAGTGAGCATCATCCAATCCACAGAAGGCCTGAATAAAACAAAAAGCAGAGAAAGGGTGAATTCACTGTCTCTGCTTGAGCTGAGACATCGATCTTCTCGTGCCCTTGGACACTGGTACTACTGGTTCTCCAACCTTCCGACTCAGACCAGGACTCACACCATCGGTGTCCCATTCTTGGGCCTTTAGACTTAGACTTATACCTTTCGCTTCCCTGCTTCTTAGGCCTTTAGACTCAGACTGGATTACACCACAGACTTTCTTCGTTCTCCAGCTTTTAGGTAACAGATGGTGAGACTTCATAATTGCATGGGTCAATTATATATAATATATATATAATATATTATTATATAATATATATTATATATATAATATATAATATATTATATATATATTATATATAATATATATATTTCTACAAGTTATGTATATACATATATATGTACACATATAGATATCACCCATTTCCACAAGTTATTTGGTTGAAGAAGCATAACATAACAATGAGACTGCTAAATTGACATCTTCCTATTGTCATTGATGGCAGTTATTAGAAGAAGGTTGTAGCCTGGGTTGTAGCCATAGACAAGACAATGTTCTCTTCTTCTCAGTTAAAACACATCTTCCATTTTTTTCCCTTCAATACCATTTTTCTTCAAAATGAATACAGGCCTGGATTTATTAAAGTTTTAGAGACATAAATCTAGAGAAACATGTTAAACTCAGCTGAAAGATGTAGCTTGAAGTATTTTTGAATGCAATGTGTTGGTGGCAATCGTAGAGGGAAGTTCAGGGATTGAAGGAGATATGAATGATGCTTTTACCACACTCCAATGCTCTTTTTAAGTAGAAGAAGCTACCTTCATGTAACAATACTGACTTAGATCCATTCATTTACCCACTACACAGGGGGAAAAATTAAATGGCTTATGCAATTGGTAAGTTTAGGATAAAGGAAGGGCATATGTTGCCCAGACAATTTCTCATTACTCTCAGTAGTGAGTTACCCAGAGGGAATATGAGTCTGCTTTTCTCCCCCAAGTGTAGTATCTATCCTTAAAAAGAGATGCCTGTATCAGCCTAACCCTGCTAGGAATGCCAGTCATAAGCATAAAACTCAGTACTAGGAAAACCATTCACCAATATCTGCTTTGTCTTCAATATACATGTTTGTCATTGTTTTTCAACTAGTTTAGCACTTGGGTAGAGGAGGATAGTGCTATTAATTGAGCCTCCTTTTACCTCAACATGTAGCGCATGGCTGAAATATGTGAGCAGTAGAATATGGAGGAGCAAAATGAACATTACAGAAAGATTATTGTTGAGATGAGGTATATGTGTGGTGCCCAGAGCTTATTTTATCTGGGGAAAACATTTCGAATCTGCTGTTTGTAGATGCCTACTTCTAGCAATTAGGCTGGTTTTCACAACTGTATAAATGTATGGTTGTTACAATTGGCTTTTACATGTTTGCCTGGGCAAGAGATAGGAAGCCTTAGGCTTCTTAATGTTTTGTCTTGGCAGGTCACTGCAGCTTATTGATGCTTTATCCCCAAGTGAGTGGCTATTTCTCTGGGTCATCAACTGTTTCTCAATATTTAGGCTGCATGTGTCAGACCATAAATAAATGGTCATGGGCCTCAGCAATCACAGGAGACCTACAGACTTCAACAAAGGCAAAAGCATGACACATGTTTGAATGTGGCTAGAGGTTGACTCAAGCGAATTTGAAGTGCCAGTGTAACCTCAACAAGTGCCAACCACAAGAGACTTGGCAAGTTAATGCCATCTAGGCAGGCCTCTGCAAAAGGGGTGGGATTTAGCAGGCTCAAGTAGCTTCAGGATGCAGACTACTGGTGCTTGACCATGAATTAATTATATGCTTGTAGCTTTTCCTGTCTCAATTATAGGGAACAGAATCTTCCACATATAAGTCTTTCATGTAATAGGAACTAAAAATTTGTTCCTTCAGAACTTTAAGGCACCTAAGTTCTGAGTGTACCATGGAATATTTAAGAAGTTATAGCTTTAAATAGTTAATATCAGGCCTTGCTAAGCATTTATAGATTGGTTGTCCCCAAAATCCATTCTCCATTTAAGCCATGAGGGATTTCTGAGCATGTAGTTTACCAACATTCTCAAAAGTCAAAATAAATTTAACTCAGAGTATTGAACAGTGAGTTCCAGGGCCATACAAGTATTTTAAATGAATACAGCAATTGCCTATTCCCTAAGAAAAAAGTCCAAGGTAATTCCTGAAATTAATACTCTAAAGAACAATGGGGAGGCACATGAGGGCAGTATCAGGAAGTATATTAATATATTGAGACCAGATCTGGATTTGATGCTGGTTGACATTTCTCAATTCAAGAAATTGAAAGTAGATAAGATTCATTGTCACTAGTGAATATTTTGTGCAGATCCCCTGAGACAAAATCTAGAAGGTTATGTTACCAGTACAGGTCATTAAGAAAAGGGAAATAAAATAGAGAATCATTTTGCAAATATTACTAGCCTTATATATATCATGGAAGGTAAAGGACAAAATTAAAAAACATATTAAACTGCTATTCCGGGATGTCTTTCTGAAATGCATGAATGAACTAAATAGAAAGAAATAAAATATGACATATATACCACTTTGCTGCCAAAAAAGCAGCTTTCTGCATCATAGAATAAGGAAGCATTTTATATACTGCTATGATATAATGAAAGTGGATAAAAGAAAAGTACATAGTAGTATGAATAGAAGGATATATTAATTGCTCACAACCTAAGAAGTATATTTGGGATAGTGCAAAAGAAATTGACAATCTGGAGAAGCAAAGTGAATGCTTGAAGGAAAAGGAAAGGAATGAGCCTTTATACAATGTATTCTTTTGTACCCTTTGACTTGAACATGAATGTTTATTGAAAATAAATGAAATACCCTAAAGAACACATGCAAAAAAAAAAAAAAAAACCTGTTAGAAGTAATAAACAATTCAGCAAATTTCCAAAATCCAAAATCAACACACAAAAATCAGTTATAGTTTATACGCTAACAATGAATAATCCTAAAAGAAACTTAAGAAAATAATTCCATTTTTAATAGCATCAAGAAAATATTTAGGAATAAATATTTTTCCTAACCAAGAAGATGAAATAGGTATACACTGAAAACTACAAAATATTGCTGAAAGAAATTAAAGAACATGTAAATACATGAAGACATTCCATGTTCATGCCTTGGAAGATTTATATCATTAAGACGTCAATACTATTCAAAGTAATCTACAGATTCAGTTCTATCTCTACCAAAATTCCAATGAATTTTTTTAGCAAATTTATAGGGCAATAAATTTGGTTACTCTTTTATTTTATTTTTTATTGAATTATAGTTGATATACAATATTATATGCTACAGGTGTACAATACAGTGATTCACAATTTTTAAACGTTATACTCCATTTATAGTTAGTATAAAATACTGGTTATAGTCTCTATGTTGTGCAATATATCCTTGTAGCTTATTGTATACATAATAGTTTGTACATCTTAATTCCCTACCCCTATATTGTTCCTCCCCCATTCTGTCTTCTCACTGGTAACCACTAATTTGTTCTCTGTATCTGTGAGTCAGTTTCTTTTTTGTTATATTCAATAGTTTGTTGTATGTTTTAGATTCTACATATAACTGATACAGTATTTGTCTTTCTCTGCCTGACTTATTTCACTTAGCATAATACCCTCCAAGTCCATCCACGTTGTTGCAAATGGCAAATTTCATTCTTTTTCTGGCCGAGTAGCATTCCATTGCGTGTGTGTGTGTGTGTGTGTGTGTGTGTGTGTGTGTGTGTGTGTATATATATATATATATATATATATACATATATATATTTTATGTATATATACACACACACCCCACATCTTGTTTATCCATTCATCTGTTGATGGACACTTAGGTTGCTTCCATATCTTGGAGGTTGTAAATAATGCTGCTATGAACATTGGGGGGCATGTATCTTTTTGAATTAGTGTTTTTGTTTCTTTTAGATATACACCCAGGAGTGGAATTGCTGGGTCATATGGTAGTTCTATTTTTCATTTTTTGGGAAACCTCCATACTCTTTTCCACAGTGGCTGGACCAATTTACATTCCCACAAACAGCGTAGGAGAGTTTCCTTTCCACATCCTCACCAACATTTCTTATTTATGTTCTTTTTGATGATATACATTCTGACAGTTGTGAGGTGATAACTCATTATGGTTTTGATTTGCATTTCTCTGATGATTAGCAATGTTGAACATCTTTTCATGTGCCTGTTGGCCATCTGCATTTCCTCTTTAGAAAAATGTCTGTTCAGGTCTTCTGGGCATTTTTTAATTGGGTTGTTTGTTTTTTTGATGTTGAGTTGTATGAGCTGCTTATATATTTTGTATAGTAACCCCTTATCAGTCATATCATTTGCCAATATTTCTCCCATTCAGTAGGTTGCCTTTTCATTTTGTCAGTGGTTTCCTTTGCTATGCAAAAGCTTTTCAGTTTACTTTGGTTCCATATGTTTATTTTTGCTTTTATTTCCTTTACTTTTGGAGACAGATCCAAAAATTATTGCTATGATTTATGTCAAAGAGTGTTCTGCCTATGTTTTCCTCTAGGAGTTTTATGATTACATGTAGGTCTTTAATCCAATTTCCATTTATTTTTGTGTATAGTGTTAGAAAATATACTAATTTCATGCTTTCACATGTAGCTGTCCAGTTTCCCAGCATCACTTGTTGAAAGCATTGTCTTTTCTCCATTGTATATTCTTGCCTCCTTCACTGTAGGTTAATTGATCATAAGTACATGAGTTTATTTCTGGGCTGTCTATTCTGTTCCATTGATCTATGTGTCTGTTTCTGTGCTAGTACAATACTGTTTTGACTACTGTAGCTTTGTTATATAGTCTGTCTCCCAAGACTGAACCAGGAAGAAATAGAAAATATGAACAAACCAATTACCAGTAATGAAACTGAATAAGTAATTTAAAAACTCCCAACAAACAAAAGTCTAGGACCAGATGGTTTCACAGGTGACTTCTACCAAACATTTAGAGAAGTTTTAAAACCTATCCTTCTCAAACTATTCCAAAAATTGCAGAAGAAGGAATACTTCCAAACTCATTCTATGAGGCCACCATCACCCTGATACCAAAACTAGACAAAGGTATCACAGAAAAAGAAAATTACAGGTCAATATCACTGATAAACATGGATGCAAAAATCCTCAATAAAATATGAGCAAACTGAATCCAACAATACACTAAAAGGATAATACACCATGATCAAGTGGGATTTATCCCTGGGATGTGAGGATTTTTCAATATCCACAAATCGATGTGATACACCACATTAACAAACTGAAGAATAAAAACCATATGATCTTCTCAGTAGATGCAGAAAAGACTTTTTGACAAAATTAAACATCCATTTTTGATAAAAAGTCTCCAGAAAGTGAGCATAGAGGGAACATACCTTAATATAATAAAGGCCATATATGACAAACCCATAGTTAACGTCATACCCAATGGTGGAAAGCTGAAAGCATTTCCTGTAAGATCATGAATACGACAAGGAGGCCTATTCTCACCACTTTTATTCAACATAGTATTGGAAGTTCTAATTACAGCAATCAGACAAGAAAAAGAAATAAAAGAAATCCAAGTTGGAAAGGAAGAAGTAAAACTGTCACTGTTTGCAGATAACATGATATTATTCATAGAAAGTCCTAAAGACACCACCAGAAAACTATTAGAGCTCATCAATGAATCCAGTAATGTTGCAGGATACAAAATTAATATACAGAAATCTGTTGCATTTCTATACACTAACAACAAATTATCAGAAAGAGAAGTTAAGGAAACAATCCCATTTACCATCACATCAAAATGAATAAAAGACCTAGGAACAAACCAACCTACAGGGATAAAATACCTGTACTTGGAAAACTATTACACTGATGAAAGAAACTGAAGAGGGAAAGATACACTGTGTTCGTCCCAGCTTGCCCTTCCCCCCTCCCTGTGTCCGCAAGTCCATTCTCTATGTCTACGTCTCTGTTCTTGGATTGGAAGAACTAATATTGTTAAAATGACCATACTACACAAGGCAATCTACAGATTCAGTGCAATCCTTATCAACATACCAATGTCATTTTTTACAGAACTAGCACAAAAAAAATTTTAATTTGTATGGAAACACAAAAGACCTTGAATATTCAAAACAATCTTGAGAAAGAAGAACTGAGCTGGAGGAATCCAATTATGTTTCTTAAAGAGATAGAGCAATCCATCCTAAAATTTATATGTTATCACAAGAGAAACTGAATATCCAAAACAATCTTGAAAGAGAATAACAAAGATGAAGGGCCCATACTTTCTGATTTCAAAACTTGTTATAAAGAAATATTAGTCAAAACATAGTGGTACCAGAATAAAGACTTATGGCCCAATGGAGTACAATAGAAATCCCAGAAATGAAAACTTGTATATATGGTCAAATGATTTTTGACAAGAGTGTCAAGATCAGTCTTTTCTAAAAACAGTGTTGGGAAAATTGGACATCCACATGCAAAAGAATGCATAACACTTACCTAACACTATTTATGAAAATTAACGCAAATTAGATCAAATACCTAAATGTAAGCTCTATAATCATAAAACTCCTAGAAGAAACGGGGGAAAGCTTCAACACATTGGGTTTGGCAATAATTTCTTAGATATGTCACCAAAAGTACAGGCAACAGACGAAAAAATAGATTTCATCAAAACTAAAAAGTTTTGCATCAAATAACACTATCAACAGAGTGAAAAGGCAATCTATAGAATGGGAGGAAATATTTGCAATTCATACATCAGAAAAGGAATTATTTTTCAGAATACATAAAGACCTCCTAAAACTCAAAAGAAATACAAACAAATCAATGAGTAAATTGGCAAAGGACTTGAATAGATTTTTGTTCAAACAAGATGATACATGAGAAGAAACTCAACATCACTAATAGTGAAATACAAGTCAAAACTTCAATAAAATACCACTTCACACCCATTAAGGTGGCTATTATCAAAAACAAATGGAAAACATAGAGTCATCAAGGATATGGAGAAAAATGAATCCTTGTGTATTGCTGGTAGGATTGTAAAATGGTGCCTTTGCTATAGAAAACAGTCTCATGGTTTCTTAAAAAATTAAACATAGGATTACTATATGATGCAGCAATTCTGTTCTGGGTATATACACAAAAAATTGAAAGTTGAAACTCAAATAGATATTTGTACATTCATATTTACAGCAGCATTATTCATAATAGCCAAAAGATTGAAATAACCTAAGTGTCCATTGATGGATGAATGGATAAAAAAAAATGCAGTATATATGTAAAATAAAATATTCTTCAGCCTTAAAAACGAAAAAAATTCTGACATGCTGCAACATGGATGAATCTTAAAACATTATGTTAAATGAAATAATACAATCACAAAGGATAAATTTTTTTAAGTTTTGTTTTTTATTTATTTCTACATCTTTATTGGAGTATAATTGCTTTACTATGTTGTGTTAGTTGCTGCTGTATAACAAAGTGAATCAGCTATATGTGTACATATAGCCCCATATCCCCTCCCGCTTGCGTCTCCCTCCCACCCTCCCTATCCCACCCCTCTAGGTGGTCACAAAGCACCGAGCTGATCCCCGTGTGCTATGCGACTGCTTCCCACTAGCTATTTTACATTTGGTAGTGTATATATGTCAATGCTACTCTCTCACTTTGTCCCAGCTTACCCTCCCCCACCTCCATGTCCTCAAGTCCATTCTCTACGGCTGTGTCTTTATTCCTATCCTGCCCCTAGGTTCTTCAGAACCACTTTTATCTTTTAGATTCCATATATGTGTTAGCATACGATATTGTTTTTCTCTTTCTGACTTACTTCACTCTGTATGACAGACTCTAGGTCCATCCACCTCACTACAAATAACTCCATTTCATTTCTTTTTATGGTTGAGTAATACTCCATTGTATGTATGTGCCACATCTTCTTTATCCATTCATCTGTTGATGGACAATTAGGTTGCTTCCATGTCCTAGCTATTGTAAATAGTGCTGCAATGAACATTGTGGTACATGACTCTTTTTGAATTATGGTTTTCTCAGTGTATATGTCCAGTAGTGGGATTGCTGTGTCAGATGGTAGTTCTATTTTTAGTTTTTTAAGGAACCTCCATACTGTTCTCCATAGTGGCTGTATCAATTTACATTCTCACCAACAGTGCAATAGGGTTCCCTTTTCTCCACACCCTCTCCAGCATTTATGGCTTGTAGATTTTTTTTAAAACATCTTTATTAGAGTATAATTGCTTTACAATGGTGTGTTAGTTTCTGCTTTATAACAAAGTGAATCAGTTATACATATACATATGTTCCCATATCTCTTCCCTCTTGCATCTCCCTCCCTCCCACCCTCCCTATCCCACCCCTCTAGGTGGTCACAAAGCACTGAGCTGATCTCCCTGTGCTATGCGGCTGCTTCCCACTAGCTATCTATTTTACATTTGGTAGTGTATATATGTCCATGCCACTCTCTCACCCTGTCACATCTTACCCCTCCCCCTCACCATATCCTCAAGTCCATTCTCTAGTAGGTCTCTAGTAGGTCTGTGTCTTTATTCCCGTCTTGCCACTAGGTTCTTCATGACCTTTTTTTTTTTCCCCTTAGATTCCATATATATATGTGTTAGCATACTGTATTTGTTTTTCTCTTTCTGACTTACTTCACTCTGTATGACAGACTCTAACTCCATCCATCTCACTACAAATACCTCCATTTCGTTTCTTTTTATGGCTGAGTAATATTCCATTGTATATATGTGCCACATATTCTTTATCCATTCATCCGATGCTGGACACTTAGGTTGCTTCCATGTCCTGGCTATTGTAAATAGAGCTGCAATGAACATTGTGGTACATGACTCTTTTTGAATTATGGTTTACTCAGGGTATATGCCCAGGAGTGGGATTGCTGGGTCGTATGGTAGTTCTATTTTTAGTCTTTGAAGGAACCTCCATACTGTTCTCCATAGTGGCTGTATCAATTTACATTCCCACCAACAGTGCAAGAGGGTTCCCCTTTCTCCACACCCTCTCCAGTATTTATTGTTTGTAGATTTTTTGATGATGGCCATTCTGACTGGTGTGAGGTGATACCTCATTGTAGTTTTGACTTGCATTTCTCTAATGATTAGTGATGTTGAGCATTCTTTCATGTGTTTGTTGGCAATCTGTATATCTTCTTTGGAGAATGTCTATTTAGGTCTTCTGCTCATTTTTGGATTGGGTTGTCTGTTTTTTTGATATTGAGCTGTATGAGCTGCTTGTATATTTTGAAGATTAATCCTTTGTCAGTTGCTTCATTTGCAAATATTTTCTCCCATTCTGAGGGTTGTCTTTTCGTCCTGTTGATGGTTTCCTTTGCTATGCAAAAGCTTTTAACTTTCATTAGGTCCCATTTGTTTATTTTTGTTTTTATTTCCATTTCTCTAGGAGGTGGATCAAAAAGGATCTTGCTGTGTTTTATATCGTAGAGTGTTCTGCCTATGTTTTCCTCTAAGAGTTTGATAGTGTCTGGCCTTACATTTAGGTCTTCAATCCATTTTGAGTTTATTTTTGTGTATGGTGTTAGGAAGTGTTCTAATTTTATTCTTTTACATGTAGCTGTCCAGTTTTCCCAGCACCACTTATTGAAGCTGCTGTTTTTCTCCATTGTATATTCTTGTCTCCTTTGTCAAAAATAAGGTGACCATATGTGCATGGGTTTATCTCTGGGCTTTCTATCCTGTTCCATTGATCAATATTTATGTTTTTGTGCCAGTACCATACTGTCTTGATTACTGTAGCTTTGTAGTATAGTCTGAAGATGCTACCAGAAAACTACTAGAGCTAATCAATGAATTTGGTGAAGTAGCCGGATACAAAATTAATGCACAGAAATCTCTTGCATTCCTATACACTAATGATGAAAAATCTGAAAAAGAAATTAAAGAAACACTCCCATTTACCATTGAAACAAAAAGAATAAAATACCTAGGAATAAACCTATGTAAGGAGACAAAAGACCTGTGTGCATAAAATTATAAAACATTGTTGAAAGAAATCAAAGACGATACAAACAGATGGAGAGACATACCAGGTTCTTGGATTGCACAAATCAACATTGTGATAATGACTATCCTACCCAAAGCAATCTGCAGATTCAATACAATCCATATCAAACTACCAATGCATTTTTCACAGAACTAGAACAAAAAATTTCACAATTTGTATGGAAACACAAAAGACCCCAAATAGCCACAGCAATCTTGAAAAAGAAAAACAGAGCTGGAGGAACAAAGGATAAATTGTGTATGATTTTACTTATAAAGAGAGTTAGAAGAGTCAAATTTATAGAGAAAAAGAGAAGAATAATGGTTACCAGGGGATTTAGGGAGGGGAGAATGGGTAGTTATTGCTTTAATGGGTTTAGAGTTTCAGTTTAGGATGATAAAAATGTTCTGGAGATGGATAGTGATGATGGTTGGTCAACAATGTAAATGTGCTTAATATCACTGAGCTGTACACTTAAAAATGGTGAAAATATTAAATTTATGTTATATATTGATATATTTTACCACAAATTTAAAAAAATTATAAATAAAATCCACCTTTAAAGAGGAAAAACAATCTTTTCAGCCTTCCAAATACTCTGATTCTATTACCCAATCCAACTTCATTGCTTTGAGGTAACCACGGATAACATGTTCTTGCTTGATTTTCCAGGTATCTTTTCTGGAAATACAATTATGTGTATGGATATCTCTGTGTACTTGAGGGACAATGAGTGACAAATATTGTCAAATTGCAAAGAGTAAAACCTCCCCCATAACAAAGGGAGAGCATTATAATCAATCCTTCAAATAACCATTTTGAACACCAAAGTCCAGTCCACATAAGAAATTCATTGAGGAAAATCTCATCATCCTGGAGAGTACTGTGATGTCTTATTACTTCTGTGTGGAAAAGGAGGATGCTTTCATGTTCCAAGGCATGTAAAAGGCTGTAAAGAATGGCTGCTTGCAGGACAATGTTGAGGAAATGTAATTAAAAACACAATCTCCTCCAAATCCAGCAAACCTCTCCGGAGAAAGAAAAGAAAACAATTCTGTATTAAATATGCATCAAACCAGAATGTGATGGGCATCACAGGCAATCTGCTAAAAGTTTGCAAAGACAATCTTTTATGGTAAGAGGTAGTTTTACAGTTTGGAACTAGGCACCCTGAGGAAGTCAGGCTTCTAATTCCCACAGAAACAGAATATACTATCTTGGTGTATACATTTCAAAAAGATGGTTATCAGGTCCTTGAGAAATACAGACCAAGGTCATAAAGTTGGCTAGCGGCTTATTCATATTTTAAGAAGTTTTACATACATTTCAAAAATAAAGATAAAGAACTTTATAATTACACCTCTTCTAAAGTAAGTGCTCTAAAACAAGGGAGGTGGAGGGACTCTTCCTTTACTTTCCCTTATTTTTCAACAGGTTGAAAGACTTCTTATTTTTCATTTATATTTTCCCTTACAACAGGTATCATAACGTCAGATTGAATTCTTACTATATCTCAAAAATTACACTAGCCCACACTGCTATGAGAGCAGAGTAACAGAGATTTCTTGACCTGGGGATCTTGAGAGTTAAGATGCCAGACTCTCACCTGGAAAAATCAGAAGCAGGAGGGTAGAGACAGCAATCTTCAATAACAGTGCAAAAAAATAGAGGGAAATAATGGTATAAAGTAAATTTTCATGTGGATGCCATCTTGAAATGCTAAATGCTAGGAAAAGTAGATGTCAGGCAGGTAACAACCAAGGGAGCATAAAAAGGGAGCTCTGAAGAGGTAAAACAGAGGAAGCAACACTCAGGGAAAAGTGCAGTTTGGAGATTATGGGTTGTTGGAATCCTCTATAAAACCCATTAATGTATCCTCGATGAAAAGTTTGCATTTAGATGCCTCTCAGAAAAGAAAGAATTAAATGTGAGATAAAATTACTAACAGCACAGACTCACTAAAACAGCATTTCCATGAGGAAGTTTTATCCCTTCCATTTTTATCCTTGGAGTTTCAGTCGCAGGAGCAAGGGAAGAAGGAGGCAGAACAAAGACTGAAAATAATCAACTCCCCACTTCTTCCTGGTATTCTATCCCCTGCCTGGGGAAAGTAGTGAGACACTGAATTGGATGTGATTTAGATTCACAATCTGATTTAGATTGTGTGAAATATTTTAATGCCTGAAAGTTGCTGTAAAGCTTTAGAATCTTGCCAAGATGTGGGTAAAAGAGAGTTATCAATGTTAGCAGAAAGAAATCCAACAAAATATTTAAGGGAAGGTGAAGGGTTGGTATGTTTTCTAACAATACAGTAGAGGAAATGCCAGTATAAAGTCTTTCTGATATTTCCTTTGTTTCTTTGGCTACATAATCTGTGTTCTCTTTGTTTTGTCTTGGGAACATATGTGTATGTGTTTTGCTATCTGTAAAGAATACAGATGTCTTCTAGTTCTTTTTAAAGTTATTTTCATAACATAAATCATATAATTTAATTACTTTGCACACTACTTCCACCCACCTTCCCTCTCCCACTTTATCTCAATGTTTTTGCTATTATATAACATAACATTATCTCATATTGTCATTGTTCATAATTTTTCCCTTGTATACAATAATTCTTGCAACTGTAGTAGTTTTCTGTATTTAAATGGATTCATTGCTCAACAGCAGCTATTCCGTGACATGGTTTCTATGTTTCTGAATTCTTTATTTCACTGAATCTATTAGTGGGCAGTATTACATCATATCTTTCCAGAGAGTCTATGGGTACTATGTTCCATGAGTGCTTGTATTGTTTGTAAAGGTCTTTTTTCTGTAACTAGGCATTAATGACAGCTTACTTGTGTTTAACATTTGAGTCACCCTTTGCTTCACTTAGAATTCAATTGCCATTACATTATCGTAATTTTGAATTGACTGCTGCTATTGAGACACTTGACCTAAACTTGAGTTTTTTCCTCTTCATTGGTTAGCTTGCATGTTTTTCTGCCTGAAAACTCAGTTGATTATTTCTTCATGTTTACAATTTAATATTTTTGCCCCTGACCAGTGCTAAGGGCATGGGTGCCCAAGGTCTTTAGGTGGGAGGAGGTCTTCCTGTCAGCAGAGGCAGCTTAGGGGTCCAGGGGAGCCTCTAGGGTAGGGGTGGAGGTCAGGGAGGGATAGGGGAAGAAGAGAAAAGAGCTACTGTTGCTATTGTGGTGGCTTTCAGGTAGAGGCTGCTCCTTCTAGCACCATTTCTACCCACAGGGTCACGGAATCCAGTAATCTGCACATCAGCTCCCACAACAGCTGTCACAACAGCCTCAAAGTTACAGACCACCCAGAGGGATGGCAGTGTCCTGAAGTCCACAGCTAGTGTTTTCCTGCTCTTGCTAGTTACTTTTCTACCTCTACATCTCTACTGTTAAGAGACTCAAGACAAGAAGCATCTCCACTTCCATACCTCATATTCTAAAACCCAATCCAAAAGACATTTAGAAGTTCAGTATGGCAAGGTAAAAAGTAAATCTTTATCAAACCTACTAATTCTATTCCTTATATTATGGGTACAGGAAAAGTAAAAAAAAAAATAAATTTGACTGGTTTTAAGAGCATATGAAGTATTTGTCTATATAGTCCCTGCCAATATTCAATCTTTTGGAGTTTTTTGTACAGAAGATAAAAAATAAACATACAGAAATAAGATATGAGTCTATTAAATGTGGCTGAAGAAATAGACATAGAACTCTAGTTCGAAAATAAAATTTCACCTTGATAAAAAAAAGAAAAAGGATGGGGTTTGGATAGAAAAAAAAAGAATATAGAAGGGACATTCAATTTTCTTTTTGGTTCATTGAATCTATAAGGTTATAATATAATTCTGTAAAAAATTTTGTAGTATAAAACACTTTCATGATTCTCTTTTGTACATTGGAAAGACTCTTCTGGTGTTACTGTAAATCTTCTGTATTATTTGAGGGGTACTAATTTAATCCTGGTATGCTCTTAAAAATGTTTTACATTATTATGTTCTCACTGTTATCTTTCCTCTGGGCTTTGGATTTGATTTTTTACTTGACTTTCTATAATTGGCATGTGCTAGGTCAATAAAGGATTGCAATCTATTCCAAACCCAAGTATAATGAGTAAATCTTGCTTATACACTTATAAAGGCAAAGGGTAGACACTTCCCACCACACACTGACCTCAACTAAATCTTAAAATGCTTGCTATTTCTGCATCTGTTCAATAATATTTCAATTTAAAAAATTATCTCTTTTGAAGGCATATTTGACAAATTTTGAAATTAAGGAACAAACATTTGAAGGAGTCAAAATAATGTAAATCACGTCTTTGGGAAGTGAAGACAAGAAGCTCAAATATATTAAGTTCACACACACACACAAAACCTTTTATACACTTTTTTAAATTCATGAATCCCAATAGCCACATTTGGGACATTTTCTGTACCCATCAATAATTTTAGTTAGAACTTGGTCTTAAGGCTAAAATAAGTTTGATCTGGAATGTAAATTTTTTCCAACTTCTTCAATGTACAGAAACTGTTTTAGAAATAAACATTGTATGATTTTTTGGTTTAAATGGACATATGATAATGCTTAGATATTCTAGTGTCCAGTATGGTCATAGTTGTCTTAATAACCAAAGTCAGTTTTACCATCTTTAGAAACCTCACCAGGGACAACCAGATCCAGCAGATCTCAAACTACTATATGTGTGAATGAATGCTTCCTTTCACTTCACATCTGAGCACTGTACTGTTTTGGATTATACTTTGTATATTTATGCTCTGATTTGCAGTAGCTTCTCATGTTATGGAATCGATTTGCACTGAGGAAAACCTAAAAAAGAGAGAAACAAAAAAAGGCAAAGAGCAAAAAAAAAAAAAGAATCAGTACACTCAACCAGGATATATGTCTGTGTGTACCATTGTGCATTAAGTTTTCTAGGAACATGGTGTTTACTACCACTATGCAGCTTTATGTCTTTATTTAGGTAAAGTTTTCTTTTGTTATATCTTTAATGGATTTCTGTTCCATTTTTCTGTTAGATTTTCAAGAAAACCCTCTGTGAATATTCTTGATATTTTTTGTTTCTCTTCCACATGTAGAAGACATTTGTTTCTTTGGGTGACTTTCACCAGCCTGTTCTTCATGGCATTATGTACATGTTCAGTGACATTCCTTTTAAGTTCTTGCTGTTTTTAATGTATTCCTCATTTTTGTAACAGTTCAATTGTTTTCTTTGCTTCACTTATCACTCATCTTGTTTTGTTGTGTCAGAAGTAATAGAGGCAAGTGACTAAAGAACATGGATTTTGGATCCATAGTGCCTGGAATCCAACCCTATCTCTGCAGTGTAAACTTGATAAAGTTACTTTACTTCTAATTAACTCAGTTTTATTATCTGAAAATTGGGAATTATAAGAATGCTATCTACCTTTTTAACTAAGGTATTGCTAAAAGGATTAAATGAGTGCTTAGAATACCTGACAAGAGAGGATTGGAGCACTTAGTAACTGAATACATAGTAACCACTATATAAGTTACTTATTATTTCTTCTTTGAATATTCTCCTCTCTTTCTTTGGTTGTGTTGTAGAGGTTTTTTTTTTTTTTTTGCTTATTTGTTTAAAAGAAGAGAGTTTTAAATATGCCTACTCTTTTCCTTAAAAAATTATACTTAGGTATGAGCTAAAGCATCAGCAAATAAATTATACTAGAAAGCTAAAAGTCAGGTGAATGCTGTCCCATTTCTGGGGAGTAAATCAATGAAAATGAACAGAATTGCTCAAAGATCTTTGTGATGGCACATTTATTTCTGAAATGTAGCTGAAAACTGAGCCTTGTGTCTTCTTGCTTCATTTGCAGCAGATTGGGATCAGATGGGAGTAGGGGATAAGGATTTTTGGGTCCACAGAATCTTAGGAGCTCCTTCTGCCACTCTCTGGAGTTAAATATGGATCCTGTAGAGACAGCTCTTGTTTCTTCCAGGGATAATTGAAACTGCCAACACTTATTGATCATTCATTCAGTAACTATTGAACAAATATTTATTGAATACCTCCTATATAACATTGATTGTGCTAGGTGCTGGCAATACAGCAAAGAAGAAATGAGGGGATGATATTTCCAAAATGCTGAAAGAAAACAATTGCCAACCAAGAATACTATACCCAACAAAACTGTCCTTCAAAAATGAAGGAGAGATAAAGACATTCCCAGACAGACACAAACTAAGGAAGTTCACTAGACCTCCCTTACAGGAAATCTCAAAAGGAGTTATTCAAGTTGAAATGAGAGGACACTAAGTAACAACATGAAAATGTATAAAATATAAAACTCACTGGTAAAGGTAAACATAAGATAAAATTAAAAATACCCTAATACTGTCATGGTACTGTGTAAATCACTTTGATCTCTAGTATAAAATTTAAAAATTAATAATATTAGAAATAAATATAGCTACAAGAATTTGTTAATGAATGCACAATATAAAAAGATGTAAAGAGTGACATCAATAGCATAAAATGTGGGGGAGAAGTAAAAGTGTAGACTTTTGTATTCAGTTGCATGTAATTAACAGCTTAAAACAGACAGTGTTATATGTTTACATATATGATATTTTATGTAAGCCTCATGGTAACAACAAAGAAAAAAATCTATAATAGTTAAACAGAAGATATAGAGAAAGGAATTAAAGCATACTACTACAAAAAATAAATTACAAAGGAAAGTAATAAAAGAAAGAAAAAAAATTTTTAAAGTCAGAAAACAGTTAACAAAATGGTTATAGAAAGTCCTTACCTATCACTAATTACTTTAAATGTAAATGAACTAAATTATCCAATAAAAGACACAAAGTGGCTAGATAGACAAACAAACAAACAGAAACAAGAGCCAATAACATGCTGCTTACAAGAGACTTATTTTAGCTTTAAGTATACACACATAGGTTGAAAGTGAAGGGATGGAAAAAGAAATTCCATGCAAATTGTGACTAAAAGAAATTAGAAGTGGCTATCCTGATACTTGATAAAATAGACTTTCAGTAAATATCAGTCACAAGAGACAAGGAAAGAAACTATGTAGTGGTAAAGGGGTCAATTTATCAAGAGGATGTAATGATTGTAAATATATACATACCCAACATTGAAGAATCCAAATATTTAAAGCAAATATTAATAGACTTGAAGGGAGAAATTGACAGCAATACAATGATAGTAGAGGACTTAATTACCCTACTTTCATACTGGATAGTTCATCCAGACACAAAATTAATAAGGAAACAGTGGAGGTAAATAACACTATAAATCAAATATCCTAATAGACATATAAACAACATTCCATTAAATAGCACCACATATTCTTCTCAAGTGCACATGGAACATTCTCCAGGATAAATTATACTTTAGGTCACAAAACAAGTCTTAACAAATCTAAGAAGGCTGTAATCATAACAAATATCTTTCCTGACCACAATGGTATGAAACTAGAAATCAATAATAGGAGGAAAACTGAAAAATTCAAAAATAAACAAGTAAAACTACATTAAATTAAAATGTTTCTGCATGCAAAGGAAACAATCAACAAAATAAAAAGGCAATATATGGAATAGGAGGAAATTTGTAAACCATGTATCTGATAAAGGGTTAATATCTAAAGTGTATAGGAAACTCAAACAACTCAATAGCACAAAATAAAAACAAAAGCAAAAACAAAAAAGCCATACAGTCCAATTAAAACATTGGAAAAAGACCTGAATAGACATTTTTCCAAAGAAGACATACAAATGGCTCTCAGGTACATGAAAATATGCTCAACATCACTAATTATCAGAGAAATGAAAGTCAAAGCCACAATGAGCTATCACCTCACACCTGTTAGGATGGTGATTATCAAAAAGACAAGAGATAACAAGAGCTGGCAAGGGTTTTGAGAAAAAGGAACTCTTGTACAGTATTAGTGGAATGCAAATTGGATGGATAAAGAAAATGTGGTATATATCAATGAGATGTTATTCAGCCTTAAAAAAAGAAGTAACTTCTGCCATTTATTGCAACATGGATGAACCTGGAGGGAATTATGCTATGTGAAATAAGACAGAAAGAGAAAGATAATACAGTATGGTAGCACTTATATGTGCAATCTAAAACATAAAAAAAGTCAGACTCACAAAAGTAGAGAGAATGGTGGTTGCCAGGGCTGAGGGGTGGGGGAATGGGTCATCAAAGGGTACAAATTTTCAGTTAGAAAATAAAGAAGTTCTGAGGATCTAACCAATGGCGTGATGACTATAGTTAATAATACATTGTATACTTGAAATTTGCTGAAAGTCTTAAGCATTCTCATCACATACACGTTTGCTATGTCTCTTCCAAATATATTTTTGCCTTTAATCTGTCTTTTAATGTTTTTCTTGATAGCCGAATGTGATGTACTAGGTAAAATGAACTGATGTAAATAAACCTTTAGTAATGGGTGATAAAGTGTTGGGGGAGGGGAAGTATGCTATAGTTGTTTTATTAGCTCTCAGTCTTTTAGCGAGCCTGTGTCCCTGGGCTGTGAACTTGACATGTGCTTCTCAGCACTCCCTCCCCCTTAGGTGGGACAGGATGGCTAGAGTAGGCTGGATTTGGGTACGTCCCTTCCTCTATGTGGAAGGCTAGACCCACCTAGAATTGGCTATTTCTCTTCCCTCAGGTCAATTAGGCTCTGATAAATCCCTACTGGGTCAGACTCCAGTTAAATACTTTCTCCTGAGGGCATACCTTGTTAAGAACAGCGTGTCCTAGAAAATTTCAAAATGGTTCCTTTTCTCCTCCTTCTGCTGGAAGCATGAGGGTAGTTTTCTCCACTATTCACTGTGAGAACCTGGTAAAACTCACAAATGTGTGGGTCCCCCCCCCACTATGATTTGCCCCCCCCCTGAAGTTTTCCACATTGAGTCTCCAGAAATTCGTCAATTGCAGTTCTGGTTTCTCTTTGCCAGCGCTGGTTTCCATTAAGGTTTCAGCTTGTGGATTTCTGCTCAGGTAAGTTATGATTCTCTGTATTTGACCATCAGTCTCTCCAATTTGAGGGGGTGGGGTAAGTTTTTGCTTACTTCTCTTATGGATCTAAGAGTTGTTGATTTTTCAGGTTAGCTTTTTACTTGCTGTTAGGACAGAGTGACGATTTCCGAGCTTCTTAAATGCCTTACTGGAAACCATTAGTCCCAGCTTTTAGCTTTTGAGGTGCTTCTATGGTCTGTTACTTCATTTTTTGATAATTATAAATAAGTTAAAGTCATTAAGGGGTTCTCACTGAAAAAAACAAAACAAAACAAAACAAAAGCAAAAGGCTAAGTCTTTAGAGTGTTTTTTTCTTTTAATTTTAAAGTTTTAAGCGATCACATTTTATGTAAAAATCCCTTTCCACGTCTCTCCACAGCCCCTGAAATCAATGCAATGCTTTGATTTTGACCATGCTAATCTTCATGCAATTTTTGATCAACATCCTGACTGCAATGGCTGTTTATAATCCCCCCAGAACAGCAAAGCACATCCACCATCTTCCCAGCTGATAACTATTCTGTGTTACCTTGGGTGTTTCCTTGAAAGTATCCCCAAACCATTGTAAACCTTGCACTTTAATATCCAGCATGACACCCTTTATTTCTTCACAACTAGTCCGGCACTATCACTTGCAAGTCTTTTATCAGTTATTATGGGTCAAAACCATTAGCCCAAAGACACAATTTATGGAAAGAGTGAGGCATGGTGATATAAAGAACACAGGTTTTAGAACACATTGAAATTAGTGTAGTATAGGAGAGCACTGAGATCAATTTCACTTAAACATACTTGTATTTGTAAGTGACAAATACAAACAAATGATGCACTGGGTAGAATTAAACTTTAATAAGTGTGTATTACTCTTTTCCCACTTCAGGTGGAGTGTTTTCCTATTACACTTAGCTAGCTGGGACACCGTTTCAGAAAATTTCCTGGAAACTTCCTTTCACTGTTCTGGTACGGACTCTGGAGCTAAATTCCTCAGCCTCAGATCCTGATCCTCATTTGGTTTTGTGATTTTGGTAAGTTACTAAGTTATGTGTTTCTAAATTTCGTCATCTATATAATGGCGGGGTGTGTCAAAATTTTTTATGATAATTGAATGGGGCAAAGTAAAGAGTGTGATGTATTTCAGGCAAAGATCAGGAAAATGAAGAATCAGTGAGTTAAAAATACTGAGAAATGATAAGTAGAGTTGGAGCTTAGACGCAGAGCGTAGCACTGTGGAATGGAGCAGCAGATGGAACTGATGTTTGAGATTAGAATGAACTTTATAATCTAATGAAACTTACAGTTTTTAAAGTAGCGTGTACTGCTTTGTGGAAGCAAAGAAAGGCCACTGAAGTTTTTTAAAGATCAGATCGAATATGTTAGTTTAGAAAGAATTTTGTAACTGAGTTCTTGAGGATGAATTTGAAAAGATCAAGAATGGAGTCAGGGAAACCAGTTGAGAGGTTAGAGGTGCTGGTGGGTGTATAAGAAGGTATTTGATTAAAAAAACAACATGGAATGTTTTTTTGTTTTATATAGGGTTTCATTAATAGTATATTCAAATAAATAGGAGCACATTATTGATACTCATAAAAATAAATAGTAAATAAGGTATCACCTCTCTGTTTAAAGCCATTTAATGTTACTTCATTTTCTGCTGCAAGTACAACAAAGAGCTTTTACATAGCTGGTACAGCCTTTCATAATTTGCTCCAATTTAGCTCTTGTATTTAACTGTAGTTTTCCTTCTGCAACCTTTATATTTAACCACCTTGTTCTACTTACAATCCTTAAATCACCATAAATTTTCAGTCCTCCATTGCTTTTGTTATCACATGAGCCTAAAGTTAATCTCTTCTTCCTTTTCATTTTTAAAGTCTGTAAATTCCAATTTAAGCATCATCTCTTTCTTTCCTTTTTTGCTTCCTCCATCCCTTTCTCTCTCCCATTTCTCCTTTCCTTCCTTTTTAAAATTTATTTTTGTATTGATTTTTTTCATACCTACCACCCCTCTCCCCTGTTTTTCCATACCTGTCACTTCCCTTAATATAATACCTATCACAGTGTGACATGCAATCATTTGTCACTTTTGTTTATATATTAGGAGAGTCTCCCTTTTAGGGCTTTAAGTTTGCATCAGTCTGTAATTCAAAGGGTTATTAAAATAGTTTACTTATTCAACCTTGTTATTTCTCTATTTGTGAAAGTTTAAAACACGGACAATGTTAGCACTGACTCTTTTTCAGTTTCTGTTTCTTCATTTCTATGGCCTTATTATTTATCTCCTTGTGATTTGTTTTTTAATTAAAAAGAAATAATTCAAAAAAGATGAATACATATGTATGATTTCCCCCATGAGGTCCAAATGGCTATTGGGTAATCATATAATCAAGCATTTGGAAATATGTGGACTAAATACAGTGCACTGTATAGTTAAAGAAGCCTGTAAAGGCTCAAGCAATATTGTCCCAACATAAACCCATAAATCATTGCCTTCTGCATCAGTGGTGTCCTCACCTCTCAGCCTTAGAGCACTATTCATTAACAACCCCCATTGTTTTCTAAGACTTGCAAGCCCTAGCACACTGTAGTGCTTGCCTGGTGGGAAGTTGATATGCTCTGCAGAAATCTTAATCCTGAAAAATCCCTTAACACTAAGCTATTGTTACTGACATTTAACTGTAAAAAGTTGGGAGACAGAGAGAGAGAGAGAGAGAGAGAGAGAGAGAGAGATGATTTGAAAGAGAGAGAAAATGAGAGACAAAGAGAAAAATATAGAAAACAAAGTTTAAAATGTTGTTTATGACATATGTCCAGCATGACTAGATTCAGAGGATGCAAATTACAAATGTGGGGGGTTGCTTTTGTCCATGTTGATGAAAATGTAAGACTGTGGACAAAGTTGCACTTTCACCAAACAGCATTGATGAAAGAAGCAGAGATTGTTTTTTGGAAGTTTTCATAAGACGCCTTAGATTAGGCATCCCAGCAGGATCTGAAGCTCACAGACATTAATGTCCAGACATTCCAACATTTGCTACTCAAAATTAGACAAACAACCTACTATAAGTGGAAATATTCCTCACTACAAGCTGTTGTGCATAAAAATTTTTGTCATTGGAGGTGCATTGGTTAACATGCATTCCTTCCTCAAGCCTTAGTTCAAATTCTATCTGCTCTTGAAGATCTCTGTCAGTACCCAACTAACTTTAAACTGTCTCTATTCGATTTCTTTTGCATTCAGCTCTATACATTATTTCCTAATATAAGACCTAAGAAATGTTCATTTGTTCTTCCCTAAGCAATGGACACTATAATTTTAGTATCAAATAAAGAGCCCTTTCTTATAACACCCTTAACTAAAGACTTATGGCATTAATATCAGAATAAACTTCTATAAGCACTACAAGGGACCAAACTCAGTACATGTATAAGGCAATCAAATTATTTTACCTGATTAAAAAGTAAATGTGAGATTATAAGTTAAAAAATATTAAATGCATATCCTTTATGAAAAATCTCTATACTACTTATTTAAATTGGTGTTTTGATTAGATGGGTGGTAGAGTTCCTGGTAGTTTTATCCAACAATTCATTGAATTGCAGAAATTCTGTGTTATAGATTAAAAGCAGGTACATATGCTTTGACAATTATCAGACAAGAGTAGGACTAAAATAATCCAATTCATTTTAGAGTAAATTAATTAACCAAACTGTTTATTGATTGATTCGTTACTTCAGCAAATGTTTATTGAATGCCTAGTCAGAAACCGTATGTTGTAGTGAAATGGCAAACAAGAAACTTTCATGTTCATTTCTTAATATGATCATCCCAAAGCAGTGTGGATGTAGGCTCTAATAGTGCCAATGGAGAAAGGTCCAAAATAGTCCTTAAATACATCTCTGGTTTTTGAAGCCTCTAAATCCTGTATCATAAAATATGGTTAAAATTTTAATTGAATTTTTAAAATCTTTGAAGTCTAGTAATTTATTACCATATGTATTGATGTTGAATGTACTTTACTAGTTTTTTCTGGGACATGGTATATCTTTTCCATCTGAAGATATGTCATCTTATATCTGGAAAGTTTTACTAAATTATATTTTTAAATAATTTTATTATTTTGCTCTTTTAGAGAGGTCAATTATGTATATACTAGATTGTATTTGTTTGTCTCTATAATTATCCTATTAATCACTTTCATGCTTACTTTCTCCCATATCATTTTACTTTATTTTTAAATTTTTGTTCTCCCTATACTTCATTTCCAGTGATTACAGAAGCATCACTGTTTTGTGCATTTCCAAATTTTTCTATTTTTTACTGTTCATTTTTTTCCCAGGGCTTTGATTTGTCACTTTATACATCTCTTTCTGTTACCTCAATATTTCTTCCCTGTCAGTTATTTCTAATTTGTACTCTAGCCCCATATAGGCCGATATGTTACTGCTCTTTAAAGTTTTAGTAATGCCTTTTTCAGGTTTCTTGTCTTCGCAATATTCTTCTACTAAGTATTCTTTTCTGTCCCTCCCTTCCTTCCTTCTTTCCTCCCTTCCCCACTTCCCCCTTGCCCCCTCCCTCCCTTCCTCTCTCTTTCTAGTATAATATATTAGTATAGACCTTATACCTGGCTCCTTTTTAGATTATATATTCTTTGAAATAGTTGAGTATTTTCTAGGACTGGCTGTAAGACAGAAGTGTGTGTGTGTGTGTGTGTATGTATGTATGAGGTAGGAAGAGGATGGGGGCTGTTTTTTAAGTTAGATAATGAGCATTGTTCCTATGCCCAGGAGTTTTGTTGTGTACGCCTATTGTGCATTTAGCTCAGCCCCAACCCTATTACCTAAGTTATGTGGGGCTGTTCAAAATTCAGTCTTTTTTTTCTCTCAACTGTAGGAACAGATCTGTCCTATGAACCAAATATGGCCTGCCTATGGTGTTTCTCATTTAGGTCCATTTCTGCTGCATCTTAGGCCAAAATAGCATCAGAAAATCTCCTGGAGACAATACCCATATCTGTTGTAGACATAGGCTATGCCCTCACTTTTGAAAACGGTACTATTCCAGCTCTTTTCTGAGATCCTAGACCAGAAATCCTCTCTCTGCTTCCACTTCCATTTGTCTTATTTTATCTCCTCTGTTCTGGCAGCTCTGCCAACTAATTTGTGTTTTGTAGTTTTTAGCTCTCTTCATTTTCACTGAAGATGGTACTTGCAGTTTTTATTCTCCTGTATAAAATAATATCTCCCTCTGCTTATAATAGCATGGAACATGTCATAAAAAGTGATATCAAATCATGATGCAAAAACAGTGGTTTCAAACACATTTATGTTTTACACTGTGTGAAGTTTTTAGCTAACCAGGCCAAAAAAGAATTTCTTAAATTTCTGTCCCTTGAAGTATACTAATATTAACATTATATATAAAATACCAGTAATCAGGGTTCCCTATTATGTCTTTTACAATCTCTAAGTAACATGATGCAAAATTTTACATTCTTTATCAAGAATAATGACTTCATAATGCTCTTTTGTATTAGTATGTCTTATACCCCTCTAGATTATGAAGCTCTTTTGTTAAAAATAATATTTTACACATTTATATGCCTTAGCAGAGAGCTGGGTACATATTTGGCTTGTAAAATGTCCTTATAAATTAAAGCCCTATAAATGAATGTTAAAAAGTTAAAAGCTATTTTAACAAAATATTTGAGATGGAAGACATTTATATATTCAGAGCCTCTATTCTATGAATCTAATAGGAATAGATAACATAGTATATGATATTTATCACAGAAGGTGTCTAAACAATCATTATTCTCAGGATGTTTAAGATTAAACACTATAATTTTATAGCGTTTAATCTAATCTCACATATCTAAAAATTATTTTCCAAATCCCTATCCAGGTGACATTGCTCATAGCTATTAATCAGCCCCATTGTTCAATGACACAGTGGACATCAAGGCTTGGACAGTACTTATAAAACTAAAGATAAAACAAAGCAAAATTATATATATATATATATATATATATATATATATATATAGTGATTTAACTTTGTTGTCTTTCCAAGATAGCTAAATTTGGGTTTCAGTAAATATCTTGGAAATCTTAGATGCTGATTGAATCACTTACACAATCTTTATTTTCAATACATTTTGGTTAAATAAATCTAATTTTGCTTATGTTTCAACATGTGATTTAAATTTCTTTAATTTAATATTTTCCTGTTTATCTGATGTATCTCTCCTCTCCACAGAATCCTTACTATATATTTCCCTTAGTTGCAAGTTATTTTTCACATTATACAAGCATAAGTATGAACTATTCAATAAAAATATAATTCATGAAATATATATAATTCATCAGTCAGCCATTTGCCAAACTAATAGCTCTGCCCTGACTAACTGCCTGAATATTGAAGCTGGTTCCAAGGATCAGATAGGTTCCAATGTCCCAGATTCATAAAAGAAGTAGAGTCCAGGTGTAGTGTGCAACCCAACTGCCAGACCCACACCCGACCTCTCCAAAGTACTGATCTGAACTTGTGATGCCTTCCAGCCCATCAGGAGACTTAATTATAGCCAAGACTTATTCCTTCCCAAATTCCTTTATTTGTCTTAGACCAAAGGAGGTCACAATTTGATTTTTTGTGACAACATTATCTCTGTTTCCTAACAGTGGCTAGCCTTCCACACAAATTGAAAGCACCTATGGAAAAAAGCAGTCAACTTTGAAAATGAAAACAATAATAAAACATTTGAATAAGTAATGTATGCACATAGTACAACATTTAAAAGAGAATACATTTTCTTCCTTAATATTTTTTCTCTTAATACCTCAAACACTCAGAGTATGTTACATTTTTCTTCCTGTGTATACTTCTAGAAATATTCTATGTTTACAGAAACATAATGTTTATATTCTGTCTTTTACAAAAATGGCCTCATAACATACACATTATTCTTGTTTTTTCACTATTATGTATTACTATTCTATATATGTATGTATTGTAGAGTTTGGAAGCTGGGAGTAGAGGGAGAGTGCTCTGGAATATGACTCAGACAGTGGAGTTGTCCTTCAATGAAGGAACAAAAAAGGGGGAGGGGGTTGGCTCTTTATACCTCAGTGTCAATCAATCCTGAGGAGAGGGAGGAAGTAACTTTCTTGAGGAAACAACTTCAATTAGCCAAGTCCAATGAGCAATCCATTGTAGAAGAAGGGCAGCCATAAGCTATGAATATCCACATTCATAGCAACTGGAGGATGGGTGTACTGATCCACTAGAGAGAACAGGGTGGAACATTACATTACTAGACATATGTTTTACTTTAATAGTTTGATAGTTTTACTCATGCTTGCCTCATTTGTAAGTCATTAAGGGACAATCCAAAACTACATCAAGTTGAAGGAAATCCATAAAATAGACATGAATCAGGAAGAGACTACAAGATGACTTTGAATAAGGCCTTCAACAAAACCAAGATAATACACCACGATCTCATGCATAGCCCACAAAAAAATGAGAACTTAACTTAGCATCCAATCCCTCTATGCCCTCCACAGAACTTGTGGTTCTGCATAGCACAGGACAAGGGACAAGTTCTCAATCAACAAAATAAGGACAAAAACACAAAAAGCAATGAAACCTAAGATCACTGAGAACAAAGGAAAAGCGTTTGGACTATGTAAGCCAAGGAGAGAGTTCACAGTGCTGACAATGATTGCTTAATACAGGAACAGGAGTCTGAGTTAGATAAGTAAAAGTGTGTTCAAAAAATTTTTGAGGAAATGAGAGAGGGTGATGAATAAGTTGCTTGTTTTTTAAAGCTAGCTGGGATCATGTTACAAAAGCAGATTTTTTTAAATGGACTTATAAAAGGATTATGCTCAGAAGACAGTAAGTTTAATGTAAAATGTAGATGGCCTAGGCAGAGAGATGCAGGAAGATGAAGTTGGACATGTGGGTTAGAGTCAGATTGGGAAGTCACTATAAAATAACTACAGTCCTTTCATAATCAGAACAATCAGAAATGTTATTTCAAATTGGGAACTTGCATTGATTAAAACTTGGTGATCTCTATAATGTAGGTTTTGTTTTACTGGGCTGGGAAGTCTGTTCATATGTTAATATATTAGGCTAATTCAGATTCCATAGTTTACATAATGTGTCCCGGCAGATAATTTGTACATCCACGTAATTCAGTTGTGCTCATGATATCGTATTTTTAAAACAATGTGTTAACATTTGTTATTTAAAGATAACAAGATTTTACTTTATTGGACATTATTGCTAAGAGCCAAGATAAAATATATTTTTCCATTTTTATGTCAAAGTGACAAGATACTGATTTTTTTTACCTATCATTTAAAAAATAACCTATATTTTCTTCCTTTTTTACATATTAAAATGTTATTTATAAGTCTTTAAATTTTATTTAAAATAATTCTACACTGGCAAATGTATTCTTCCTTTAGACATAACCTTAGTGAGTATTTGATGAAAATTTAGTCAAATGATTGTTGAATCATTTACATCCAACTGTATTTCAAATCTCATCTTGATCTATGGGTAGAATTTGAAGACTCAGATCACTCTTACCTCTCCAAAATTTATGAGGCTTTTAGGATAGTATGATTTCCTCATTTTCTTTTGCCTTTACTGACCCTTTATTTAATTACCTTTGCTTATTCCTACTTATCTCCCCAAACTTTCATTGCTGGTGCCTCCAGGTTTCCAATCTTGAGTCTCTTCACTTTCATGTCATTTAATCTCTTGATGATCTCATCCAGTTTCATGGCATTAAAAACCATCTACCCACTGGGGAATCCCAAAATCACATCTCCTTCCTTGACCTTGCACATGAACATTAGACTTACATTTAAGCAAACACTCAATATCTCCTCATCATTTTCATCTCAAATTCCAACTCCATCCAAACACCAACTGCATCTCAAATTCACCATTTTTAAAAGTGAATTCTAATCTTGGCCCCATGACTGCAAGTTCCAAAATCTCTCCATATTAATTCATGGTTGTTCCATCTTTCTGATTGCTCAGGTCAAATTTTGGAGGCACCTAGAACATTTTCCTTGTCTTCTTTTTGACTTCCAATCCTTCCACAATATTTTATTGGCTCAACAGTTAAAATAGTACTAGACTTTTACCTCTTCTTAATACCTCCACTACCACCATCTCAAATCACATACATCTCTCACCTGGGAAACGGCAAATGCCTTTTAAAGTCTGATGTAACTCTTGGTCCTCTTCTGTTGATTTTCATCTCAATTGCCAAAGATATCCTGTTAAAAAGCAAATTGGAGATTTTACCACCCTGCTCAAAAGACTCCAAGGTTTCTGGTATCACTCAAAATAAAATACGAAGTCTTAAAAGCCTACAAGGCCCTACATCATCTGCAATCCCAGCTACTTCACCAAGGATATCTTTTGACACTCTACCACCACTTCCTATTCCCATCATGTTGGTTTCCTTGCTGTATTTCACTGCTGGTTCAAATCCTTTGCACTTGTTCCGTGTTGCTGAAAGTCCCTTTTCCCAGGTAACTGTATGACCCATTTTTCTGTATTTCGTATGTCTTTATTCAAGTACTAACTTCTCACTAGAAAATTGCTCTCCTCTATCACTACCTACTCTTTTCTACGTTATTTTCCTTTATAGAAAACTGGGCTTCTAGTATACTATAAATTTTTATACTTATTTTTTTAATCTAGCTCCCTTTCTGCAATATAAAATCCATGAAGTCAAGGGAGATTTTTTTATTTTTTTATTTTTATATCTTTGCTTCTAGAACAATACATAGAATGTATTTATGCATTTACTAACATTTAATAAATAAAATTATTTGTTATAGTGCATTAGTTCTATAGTGGTGAATAATTATAAATACATTGTACAATGTCAAATGCATCTATAATTAAATGCCATGAAATAAACAAAGAGGTGCTCAAAGTTGTTTTCACAAGTATATTCATCAGGGCATTATTCATAATATTTAAGCATTTAAAACGACTTAATTTTAAGTAGTTAAATTATTGTCCCTGTTTATAGTGAAGTACAATAAAAGTATTAACATCATACTATATTTATAAGTAGTAAGAGAACATGGGAAAGTCCTTCAATTCTGTTTATGAACATGTTAATAGCTTAATTGTATGTCATCATAAACATGAACATGCATGTACGCACATATATATTTCTTTATATATATTTATATATGTATATGAAGAGAGAGAGAAAGGAAAGAAGGGAGGGAGTGAGGGAAGAAGGGAAAAGTTCCTCTATTATGCATAATAAATGTTAAAAGTAATGATAGATAGATAACTGTAGATAACTTAAAGATATTTTATAATTTGCCTTCAGGGATTTGTACTTTATATTAAAGAAGTATATGTACTAGAAAACATGATGTTAGTTGTTTCTTCACATATTTAGTCCGTAAATAAATTTGGAAGACCATGCTACAAGTTGACTTTAAGTGTAAATTATTTTATTTAGCAATGCTTACACAGTTAGAATAAAATGTTGCAGATAATTTGAATATGTGTCAGGTTTTTGCACCTTACCAGAAGTAGTTACAGTCTTTGCTTTCCTGCTTTCTCAAGTGTGTCACACAGCTTTTATTTTTGATACACTGAGGGCAGTTTTATGGGAAATATTGAATTTCTCTACAGGCACATCAGGTCACAGACCACTTTAGTTTTCTAGCATCATAGTGAAAATGTCCTCTCAATTTTTAATCACAAACATGGTGAGGAAAAATAATTGAGCCCAAAATTAGAAATACAATAAAGATATTGCAAAAGCAAATCCAAAGAATTGACTTTGAAATATGCAAAGATGAATTCCTTCCAAATGTTTTTTTAAAAGAGTTCTTAAAAATCTGTTTCTGCTAAAACATATTTCATTGTTTTATATGCCTGTCTTCAGACAGATTCATCATATGATCTGCAAGTACTGCGTGACCTTTTAGTTTCTCCGATGAATACTGAGGTTAAAGGGTCATTCAGGCCCTTGACAATATCAAGCTTTCTGCATTAACATGTCCTTTTGCCCTTTAATAGTGTCACTTATTTTTACCTGGTTATCTCCTTCTCATATATGTTTTAAGTATTATATGCTGTTTTATTTCTGACTCACTTTCACATATTCTCTCATGTCATTTTTTATACTTCTGAGGGTTTTTTTGTTTTTGTTGAAGTGTTTTTGTTTTTGTATTTTAACTACAGATAAATATTTCACCATTATAAAACAATACTTTGCAGACAATTTTCTGCCACAGGGAACAACAGAAGTCCATATGTCTCTATAAAAGAAGTACTGTTTTTTGTTTTTTATAAATCTGATTCGTTTTTTTTTAAATTAATTAATTTATTTATTTTTGGCTGTGTTGGGTCTTCGTTTCTGTGCGAGGGCTCTCTCTAGTTGCGGCAAGCAGGGGCCACTCTTCATCACGGTGTGCGGGCCTCTCACTGTCGCGGCCTCTCTTGTTGCGGAGCACAGGCTCCAGACGTGCAGGCTCAGTAGTTGTGGCTCACGGGCCTAGTTGCTCCGCGGCATGTGGGATCTTCCCAGACCAGGGCCCGAACCCGTGTCCCCTGCATTGGCAGGCAGACTCTCAACCACTGCGCCACCAGGGAAGCCCAGAAGTACTGTTTTAAGAGGGAAGATAGAGAAAAACATTTTCCCCAAAAAGGAGTTCAACTTAGTTTAAAGACTTCCTCCTCCTCATTAAATTTTATTACACCCTGGGAGCCTATGATCTCATATAATTCCCATTAACCAAGATGATGATCTAAGGGTGACAGGCCAGGAAACCTGCAGGAAGTCATGAAGAACACGATTGAGTAATCTCACCTTCATGTAGTAAATGATAAGGTTACCAAGGAATCCAAATACGAAGGAAAGGTCAATATAAAGTTCAAATCCAATTTCTTCTAATTTTATAAAATAAATCACTCTAAAATCTCTTCGGAATATTGAGACTGAAAAATATGGTCAACTGCAACCAAGTCTGAATTTCCATAAACAAAGTCAAAGGAAGAATTGAACATTATGTAATGTCTTATTCTATGATCTGGAGAATTTTATTTTCCTTCAGTTTTTTATAAACTTGGCCTACTTAAACTCAGCTATTGCATCCTTTTATATAAACTAAATCATGAAAATTGTAATAGTAAATGCCATACATGAACAGATAAACAAAGAAGCATAAGACCATTTATGAGTTACATGACATATTAAATCTTCTTTAAAGTATTTATCATATGTAATAAAGTTCAGAGATACATGTACATCTAGAACAATTTTGCTTATCACATATAACAAAGTAAATAGTGATTAAAGGTATAATACTCCCCTAAAAAAGACACCATAAAAGATAATATTGAAGGAGAAAAAAAGAAACTAAGTAAAAATCTTAATTCAATCAGGCAATTTTAAAAATAGACTTGTGAAATTCAGTGATATTACTGTTACTTTCCTAAAATTGCTGACTACTGTTTCAAAATCTATTTGTTTAGATATCTCTCATATTATATACATTTCAAATGGCATTGGTTCAAATAAGTGATTATTAATGTTTTGTTGGTTGGTACTTCACTTTATGAAGTCTCGTCTTTTAATAATTTTTTATCAATATCCATCCTTTGAAAGGCACTGAGAAAAGGAAATACAATTATACCTCATTTTATTGTACTTCACTTTATTGCACTTAGAAGATTTTACAAATTGGAGACTTGTGGCAACCTTGTGTCAAGCAAGTCTCTTGACACAATTTTTCCAACAGTGTTTGGTCACTGCATGTCTCTGTGTCACATTTTGGTAATGCTTGTAATATTTCACACTGTTTCATTACTATTATATTTATTATTGGTGATCTGTGATCAGTGAGTGATCTTTGATGTTACTTACTACTATGACCCACTGATGGCTCAGATGATGGTTAGCATATTTTAGCAAAAAATATTTTTAATTGAGTCATGCACATTGTTTTTTAGACATAATGCCACTGCACACTTAACAGACCGTGCTGTAGTGTAAACATAACTTTCATATGCGCTGGGAAACCAAAAAATCCACGTGACTTGCTTTGTTGCAATATTCACTTTATTGTGGTGGTCTGGAATTACCTCAAAATATCTCCAGGGTATGCCTGTAGTGAATAAGACAAGGAACATGCCTGCTATCAAGAAACTTGCTTCTTTTGCAGGAGATAATAACACAAGATGAATTACAACAATGCATGGAGGAAAGAGCCATATAGGAGTAAGAGATAAACTTTTTTGGATGTTAGTGAAGGCAGAAATTATTTCCTCTTAAAAATATGATTTATGGCATTCTTTCTGCATGACTAAGAACCAAACAGAGAACATAAAATGCTATCATAATCATAACTTGTTTGATATATCTTGGTGTTTTAGTGTGCTTTATGCATTTATTCTGTACTATAACCCTAAATGATTTGGTACAATTTTGTCTGAGTTGAATGTCTAAATTAAAAATAACAATAATAAAGAGAAATAGGAGAGAGAGATTGAGGTACACACTTCCAGTTGCAAAATAAATGAGTCACAGGTATGAAATGTACAGTGCAGGGAATATAGTCAGTAATTATGTAATGTCTCTGTATGGTGACAAATTGTAACTAGACTTATTGTGATAATTTTGAAATGTGTAGAAATATTGAATCACTGTGTAGTTTAACAGGAACTAGCATAGTGTCATAGGTCAATCATAATTCAAAAACAAACAAACACACTAACTCATAGAAAAGGGATTAGATTTGTGGTTACCAAAGGTGGGGGACTAGGTGAGGGGAGAGGGAATTGGATGAAGGCAGTCAAAAGGTACAAACTTCCAGTTATAAATTAGTACTAGGGAGTAATGTACAACATGATAAATATAATTAATGCTGCTATCGATATATGTTATATATAAAAGTTAAGAGAGCAAATTCTAAGAGTTCTCATCATAAGGAAAAACAACTTTTTTCTATTTCTTTAATTTTAAATCTTTATGAAGTGATGGACATTCACTAAACTTATTGTGGTAATCATTTCATGAGGTATATAAGTCAAATAATTTTGCTGTACACCTTAAACTTATTTATTGCTGTATGTCAAATATATCTCAATAAAAGTGGAAGGAAAAATAACAATAATAATAAAGTTACTATTAGGCAATAGCCACTAAAATATGAGGTACCCCTGAAAATATGAGATACACCTGTAAATATAGTTTACATAATTCATTACATATTTAAAGGCTGGTTTCTCAAAGTAGTTTCTTTGAATAAAGTTTATGATGTGTTTTAGAGTAATTCTACCTGTTCTATAGGAAAATATAGATTCAAATACTTTGGTTATCTTTTTATTTTTAATGTTAATTTTATGTCAAATTTTATTGTATTATGTAATTTATTTTGAGACTTTTTTACTCATTTAACCTTTAAAATTGAGATATAATTGGCATATAATATCATAGTACTTTCAAATGTATAACATATCACTCAATATTTCTACATGTTGTGAGATGATCATCACAATTAGTCTAGTTAACATCCATTACCGCACATGGTTACAGAATTTGTTTTCTTGTGATGAGAACTTCTTAAGATGCACCTCTCTTAGCAACTTTCAAATATACAATATAATATTATTAACTGTAGTCATCATGCTATACATGATGTACATTCCCAGGACTTATGGATTTTATAACTGGAAGCTTGTACCTTTTGAGCACATTTACCCATTTTGCCCACCCCCAACCCCTGCCTCTGGCAATCACCAATCTGTTCTCTGTATCTATGTTTGTTTTTGGTTTTTTGTTTAGTTATTTTAGATTCCACATATAAGTGAAATCATACAGTATTTGTCTTTCTCTGTCTAACTTATTTCACTTAGAATAATGTCCTCAAGTTCCATCCATGTTGTCACAAATAGTGAATTTCCTTCCTTTTCATAGCTAAATAATATTCCATTGTATTCATATGTCACATTTTCTTTATCCATTCATGCATTAGTGGGCACTTAGGTTGCTTCCATGTCTTAGCTATTGTAAACATGCTGCAGTAAACATGGGGATGCGTAAATCTTTACAAAGTGTTTCATATCCTTTGGATAAATACACAGAAGTGGAATTGCTGGATCATATGATAGCTCTTTTTAAAATTTTTTTGAGAAATCTACATTCTGTTTTCCATACCTGCTCTACCAATTTACATTCCTGACAGTACACAAGGGTTTTCTGTCCTTCTTATTCTCATCAACAATTGTTATTTCTTGTCTTTTTGATAACAGCCATTCTGACAAGTGTGAGGTGAAAGATGATATCTCATTGTGGCTTTCATTTGTATTTTCTTGATGATTAGTGATGTTGAGCACCTTTTCATGTACCTCTTGGCCATCTATTGAGATCCTCTGCCCATTTTTTGATTGTGTTTTGTTTTGTTTTTCTAATAAGATATATGAGTTTTTTATGTATTTTAAATATTAACTCCTTATCAGATATATGATTTGAAAATATTTTCTCCCATTCAGTAGGTTTTCTTTCCATTTGTTGATGGTTTCTTGTGCTGTGCAGAAGCTTTTTAGTTTGATATAGTCCCACTTGTTGTTGTTTTTTCTCTCTTGTTACCTTTTCTCTTGATGTCAAATCCAAAAAAAAAAAAAAAATCACCAAGACTGATGTCACGGAGCTTACCACCTATATTTTTTTCTAGGAGTGTTAGAGTTTCATATCTTATTTTCAAGTCAAGAATCCATTTTGTGTTAATTTTTGTATATGGTCTAAGATAGTGGTCCAATTTCATTCTTTTGCATGTGGCTGTCCAGTTTTCCCAACACCATTTATTGAAGAGACTCTCCTTTCCTCCTTGTATATTCTTGGCTCCTTTGTCCAATATTAATTGATATAATTAATTAATACATGCATTTATTTCTGGACATTCTATTCTGTTCCATTGATCTATATGTCTGTTTTTACGCCAATACCATACAGTTTTGCTTACTATATATAGCCATGTAATACAGTTTGAAATCAGTGAGTGAGATGCCTCCAGCTTGTACTACTTTGTCTAGATTAATTTAGCTGCTTAGAGTCTTTTGTGGTTCCATACAAATTTGGATTATTTGTCCTATTTTAGTGAAAAACTGCCATTGAAATTTTCATAGGGATTGCATTGAATCTGTAAATTGTTTTGGGTAGTATGGATATCTTAACCATATTAATTCTTCCAATCTATGAACATGGAATATCTTTCCATTTATCAGTATCTTCCTTAATTTCTTTTATCAGTGTCTCACAGTTTTCAGAGTATAGGTCTTTCACTTTCTTGGTTAAATTTATTCCTAGAAATTTTATTATTTTTGATACAATTGTAAGTGGAACTGTTTTCTTAATTTCTCTTTCGAATAGTTAATTATTAGTGTATAGAAATACAACAGATTTTTGTATATTGATTTTGTATCCTGCAACTCTGAATATATTTATTAATTCTAACAGTTTTTTGGTTGAGTCTTTAGGATTATCTCTTCATAATATCATATTATCTGCAAATAGAGACATTTTTACTTCTTTCCAATTTGGATGTCTTTATTTCTTCTTCTTGCCTAATTGCTCTGGCTAGGACCTACAATACTATGTTGAATAAAAGTGGTGAGAGTGGGCATCCTTGTCTTATTCCTGATCTTAGAGGAAAAGCTTTCAGCTTTTCACCATTTAGTATAATTTTAGCTGTGGATTTGTCATAAAAGGACTTTATTATATTGAGATATGTTCCCTCTATATGCACTCTGTTGAGAGTTTTCATCATAATATTGAAATTTTTCAAATGCTTTTTCTGCATCTATTGACATAATCATATGATTTTTATCATTCATTCTGTTAATGTGGTATATATCACCCTTGTTGATTTGCAGATGTTGAACCATCCTTGCACCCAGGAATAACTTTCACTCGATCATGGTGTATGATTACTTGTAATGTACTGTTGAATTCAGTTCGCTAATATTTTGTTGAGGATTTTTGCATCAATAGGTATATTGACCTATAACATTTCTTTTCTTGCAGTGCCCTTGTCTTGTTTTGGTATCAGGGTAATGCTAGCCTTGTAAAATGAATTTGGAAGTGTTCCCTTCTCTATTCTTTAGAAGACTTTGAGAAGGATTGTATTATTTTTTTCTTAAAACTTTTGGTGGAATTGACCAGTGAAGTCATGAGGTCCTGGACTTTCATTTGTTAGGAAGTTTTTTGATTACTGTTTCAACCTCCTTATTAGTCATGGGTCTGTTCAATAGTCTTGGTAGGCTGTGTGTTTCTAGGAATTTATCCATTTCTTCTATGTTGTCCAATTTGTGACCATATAATTGTTCATTGTAGTTTCCTATGATCCTTTCTATTTCTGTGGTATCAACTGTAACATCTACTTTTTCATTTCTGGTTTTGAGTCCTCCCCTTTTTTTTCATGTCAAGTCTAGCTAAAAGTTTATCTACTTTGTTTATGTTTTCAAAAAGTAACTCTTAGTTTCATTGATCTTTTTTATTGTATTTTTAATCTCTATTTATTACCACTCTGATCTTTATTTCTTCCCTTCTATTAACTTTCAACTTTCTTCTTCTTTCCTAGTTCTTTGAAGTTTAGAGTTAGGTTGTTTATTTAAGATATTTGTTGTTTCTTAATGTTAACTTTTTATTCTAACTTTTTGTTGCACATTGTTTACTTATTGATTGAGACTAAACTGCTGTGACCAATGGACTATGTGTGTATTCTAGAATTACATTTCCCAGAATCCCTTTCTCTCTACTTTCAGTTAGAATTGACCTAAAGAGGAATTTACATGAGAGTTGAAAGGCAGAAGTTGAGCAGTGGTTTATTCCTCTGTAAAGAACATTGCAGTCACATAAAGTGATGCAGTGACAGACAGATGCAGAGACAGGTGCATTTCATCTAGGACCTTAGCCTTCTCTTCTCTGTATATTTTTCTTTCTGCCTACCAGGGGCTTGTTGAACAATTGCCACTGGCCCACAAGTAAACTGTTGACTGTATACAGACAGAGGCAGAATCTACACAGTGGCAATAGCTTCCTGTAGACTTCCTCATCCACATCACTTTTTGGAATCTGGACAGGCTTGCCGCGTCAAAGTGACCACTTGACAAATCCTCTGATTCTCCTCTCTTATGTGGACCTTCACTTCCCCATTTCCTTTCCCAAGTGTATAAATTCTAATTCCCATAATAACTTTGTCCCATAATATACTAAGTTTGCTTTCCTGAATGAATCCCAACTGATATACAACTAACAATTTTCTACAACAAATATTTGCTTTGCCACATAGGTTTTAATAACTAGAAAATCACATAGTTATCACAATAGAATGCACTAAAAAGACAGGTTACTGAATGTTACATTTTAGGTACTTTATTTTTAAGTGGGAAATATGGGGAAAGTGGTAAGATTATTTTAAGTTAATAAAAAAATAGAATTATCAGTAGTAACTAAACCATAAATTCCATACTCTTTTTGCTTTCTATAAACATAATTAAATGTAGATTTGAAGTTACTAAGAAATTAAATGTTAGTGAAAATTTTCTTGAATAGTGAACAACAAAATACAAACTTAATAGACTTATATTGAGGTAACATGCTTTAAGATATCATAGTCAGTAAAATGTCCTTATTCAACTTCTCATCTTTCTGTACCCCATAATCCTTTACTTATAATAATTGTAAGAATTGCCATCTGACATATAACAAAATACCCTGAACTGTAAAATATTAGAGTGACCCTATCTAGAATTGAAAGAAAAATATATAAGAAATTCCTGAAAAAAATTTTAGATTTTTATACTTATCTAAACTAAAATATGAAGTTAAATATCATTCTACACATTCTGCCATTTTGAATCATTCTCCACATATCATTCCCTTACTTTAAATAATAGAATTTTTCTAATGTTTTGGGGATAATTTGATACTTATTTGATACTTATACTTATTTAATTTAATACTGTGTGGGAAAGAAAGCATAATAAATGGCCTGTGACATTTTCCTTCCCTACTTGGAGGTGCCTAAAGTGATGAGTGGCATTGGAAATGCCCAAGAGAATGAATGATCTCCCTCCAAACTTATTATATACATTTTAATAACATTTAATAATGTAAAGACATTAGGAGTCTTTGCCTTAAAACTTTCTTCTTAGCAAGGTATTTTAGGCTGTTCAAATTAATTAATGTAAATAAACCTGGAGTTTATATTTTGGGACATGGTTGAATGAAGAGTGAATATTATTTACACATTCCTTTCCCATATGTGTGACTCACAGATAAAACTAAGACGCCATAAAGCAACTTTGGAGGTCAGTGTTCAGCACACATTGTTAGGCACTCATCTGTTACTCTGAAACCAAAATACATCCCAGAACAGAGAAAGAGATAACATGGAAGCTGCATATGACAGAATGAGAGCCCGCTCAGTAAAACATGCTATGTTTGTGTCTATGTCTTGCTTGTAGATTTTTAGTTATTTGCAGCGTTTGCTAAAACCTATGATTTGTGTGAGCCTGCTTTGATAATTCGATAATTTCTATATGCATATATTGAATAGTTTCAACTCTCAAAAAGTAATAAGGCATAACAAAAATGAGGTACTGTTAACCCCTAGCAGATAATCCAAAATTTTTGAAAATGATGCCCACTTTGGGTTTCCTGTGTTGAAAAACATCTGTTGAAGACTTAGGGAAACATTGCATTGAGAAACGCTGACAGGCATAGTATATTTATGATTTTCTGGAACATGAATCAGTGATTAAATCCAAGCCAGTTGCTTACAATCCAGGGTTTGAATTGCATCTATGTTATGAAATTTTCTGCTCTATTTTCTTTACTAACATCATCATGTTTTGGGTTTTGTTTTTACCATTCTTTTACTTTGCCTCTTTATTTTCATCTTCACCTAAGTATTTTTTCTATCTTCTTTATCATCCCTCTATTGGTATGGAAACTGTAGATTAAATTTCTCATCTGTAAGAATTCCTCCTTAATTTCTGTCTCTTTTTTTTCTCTCAGATTATGTATAAATATGTACCTATCTACAATTTATAGTGTATATGTAATATATATTTTATAAGATATATAACTCTATATGTACGTTATACATATATATACTTAGCTATTTGAGAGGGGATTGGAGACATTGTGCTTCTCTGCTCCTAACTACTTCAGTGTGAGTTTCTTAAGAACAAGGATATTCTCTTATATAAACATAGTACAAACAAGCATCAAAATTAGGATGTTTAACATTAATAAAATACTATTACATAGTCCAAAATTCATATTGAAATATTGTCATTTGTCTTAATAATGTTCTATTAACTTTTTCCCAGTCCAGGATGTAATCCAGGATCAAAAATTACCTTTAGTTTTCATGTTCCTTTATTTAATTTAATCTGGAAAAAGTACTAAAACTTTCTTTGTCTTTCTTTAACATTTTTGAAAAGTATACAGGCCAGTTATTCTGTGGGCTTTCACTCAATTTGAGTTTGTCAGATCATTCCTTATAATTAGATTCAGCTTACAAATTTTCAGTAGAAATATCAGAAAAGTGATGTTATGTCCTTGATATATCATATCAGGAGCCAGATGTTGGTCTGCTCTCATATCAGTGATCTTAACTTTACCACTGACTTACAAGTCTGTCCACCAGGTTTATTTATGTTAAAGTTACTATTTTTCTCTTTGTAATGAATAAACAATTTGCAATGAGATACTTTGAGACTAGTTAAATGTATGCTTGCTCATCAAATTTTACTTACTGCTTTTAGAAACCATTGAGTTCCTGACTTCACTGTTCCTTCAACATTTATTAGTTGACATAATCAACATTCATGGAAGAGCTTTCCTTTCTTCCTTATTTATTTTTTAATTCATTTATTTTTCATTCATTCATTCATTTATATCATGAACTCATGTTTTCAATAAGTTACTATTGTATTATTATATATTTAATGTTCAAATTGCATATATTTGTCTTCAAATTTTAATCTATAGTATACCTTAAATGGATCAAATAAAATCTACAGTTAATCAGTATACCTATCCTCACTCTTAATTTTGACAAGAATCTTATTATCAACTAGACATTATGCTCCCCAAACATATTATTGATATTTAAAGTTTTCATTCTATTCTGTCAGTAGACACATGAAATTGTTTATTATTATTATTAAACAATAATTTACTAAAATGATTTATTAATATTTTGGCTCACTATTAATATTTTGGCTCCATGATTTCCCTCTGGGTTCTATTTTCTTTAATAATGAAATTTATTCTTTAAAATTTCACTTAGGGAGGGACTGAGGGTGTTATGATCTTAATCTTTTTTTTTCCCCTCACACATGATATATGACTTGCCTGATTTATAAAATTTAGAATGATAGACATTCTTATCCAGTATTTTAACCTATTACTTTATCATTCTTTTTGTTGATCTTAGTAAAAATTTCTATGTCAATCAAAATGTCGTTTTTTTGGTAAGAAATTTATCCTTTATCTCTGGAAGTTTTCAAGATTTCATTATAAATCTTGATGGTCTAGAGATTAAGTATAGTGTTTAATTATTAAGTGTTGTGTTAACTTATTATGTCCATTATTATGATGTCCAAATTGCACTATATTGCATTTATTTTCAATCTTAAGCTATGAATGCCACTTAAATGGGCCAAATGAAATCTATAATTAATCAGAATGCCTATCCTCACTCTTACTGTTTATATTTAAAGCTTTGTACTCAGGTCTTTAATCTCCATTGTTTCCTCAGTTTTAGAAAATTCTCAAATATGTCTTTAAACATTGGTTTTCCTCCATTCTCTCATTTCCTTCAACTGCATTTTCCTTAGATTACTGCTATGGATTCTCCAAATATCTTCAATCTGTCTTCAAGGCTATCCACATGTTTTAAAAATCCTTTTATTTCTACTTTCTAAATCATTTACATGTCCTCTTAATTTTCTAAGGTACTTCACTTTTTAAAAATCTTGTTTCATTTTATTTTATTTTTTCATTGTGGTATGAACACTTAACAAGAGATCTAAATTAACAAATTTTAAGGGCATAGCACAGTATTTTAAAATTTCTTTCCAACGTAATTGAGGAATAATTGACAAATATATATTTATTTAAAGTATATATATAACATGATTTGATGTACATATACATTGTGGAATTATTATTAAGATCAAGATAATTAACATGACCGTCACCTCACATAGTTAACTCTTGTGTGGGTTGGGGTGCTGTAAGAACGTTTAAGATATACTCTCAGCAGCTTTCAAGAACACAAAACTGTATTATTAACTGTAGCAACCATGTATTACATTAGATCCTCAGTACATAGTCATAACTGAAATTCTGTACACTTTAACCTACATTTCTTCATTTCTCCCTCCCCCCCAGCTCCTGGCAACAATCATTCTATTATCTTTTTCTGTGATATTGGCTTTTTTTTTTTTTTTTTTCAGATTCTGTGTACAAGTAATACCACACAGAATTTGTCTTTTTCTTTCTGGATTATTTCACTTAGCAGAATGCCCTCCTGTTTCATCCATGGTGTTTCAAATGGCAGAATTTCCTTCTTTATCTGGCTGAATAAATTTCCATTATGTATATTTTTATATCATATACATAATATACAAATATTTGTATACTATATATATATATGTGAGATTTCATATACACACACACACAAACGTATATACTACATTTTCTTTATCCATTCTTTCATTGATGACTCTCGGGCTGTTTTCATATCTTGGCTATTGTAAACAATGCTGCAATGAACATGGGGGTGCAGTTTTCTCTTTGAGATAGTGATTTCATTTCTTTCAGATATATACCCAGAAGTTGAATTGCTGGGTCATATGGTAGTTCTATTTTTAATTTTTTGAGGTACAGTCATTATGGAAAACAGTATGGTGGTTCCAAAATATAGTATTGTTAGCTATAGGTACAATGCTGTGCAGCAGATCTAGAACTTATTCATCTTGCATAACTGAAACTTTATACTCATTGAACAGCAACTTCTCATTTCCCTCTTGTATCTAGTTGATTTTATCCTATTTCACTTTTATATCAATGACTGTATTTAAAATTTTCATATCTACTTGAATATTATTTTTTCATTTTTGACTTAATTGGTTTGATGATTCCTTTTATATTATTCATCTCTGTAAACATACTAAAATAGTTATTTTTAATTTACTGTCTGAAAATTCCTCTTTTGAATTTTGGATTTTGCTAGCTAACCTTCTTAGTATTAGATTTTATCATGTAGTTTGGAGTTTTTATTTCTAAGTTCATTTTACATAGAATCTCTCTCTTTCTCTCTCTGCGTTCCATCATTCTTTCCATCTCCCTTCCCTTCCCTTCCCTTCCCATCCCTTCCCTTCCCATCCCTTCCCTTCCCATCCCTTCCCTTCCCTTCCTTTCCTTTCGTTTCCATCAACTATCTCCCCTTTCTGTTTTATCTCTCCCTGATTACTTGTATTGTAGCCACCTCAGTAGGCTCATATCATACTCCAAAAATGTATCTCAGATAGTGTTTCTGAGTGACTGCCAGATACTGGGAATATGGCAGATTCAAAAGCATGTTAACTCAGGTTCTGGTAGTAAGACTTGCCTCCCACCTTCCTGCTCTTCTCAGCTGTACTTCACAGTGGGTTTGGATTATACCTCACCCAAATCCCTGGCTTCAGTCTGTAAACATGGCTCTGGAGCTCAGTTTCAGAACTGAGGAACTCTGAGGAGTTCTTTTGGCACCTCCATATGACCACCTGTCATGATCTTGAATCCCACATACATATAGTCTCAACCAGGCTTACTGTTTTGTGAGGGCATGCTGTTTCTGGTACATGAAGACGTTTTCTTTAAGCTATGCTGTCTTTTAATTTTTGTCTTTTAGTCTATATGTCTAGAGTAGGAAGATTTTTTTGAATTGAGACAAGAACTCACTTGTACCATTCTGATCCATAAGTCCTTATTTGGTCTTCACAAGACATATTTCAGTTAGTTATTATAAATTGTATAATGGGATAATTGAAGTCCAGAAATCTTAAATCACTAGATGTTAAGTAGTGGATCTGGAATTTGAACTGAGATAATTTCACATTCCAAAACCCATTTTCTTTCTAATCTACCAAACTTACCCTCTCAGAAACTAAACAAGTGCATTTTTATTCCCTCTTTGCAAGTAAAGCCATAGGGTAGGTATTTGATGTCAAAACTGACATTTTTACTCATATGTTGCTTTTAAGTCTCCAATTATCACATACCCATCTTTTAATTCCTGGGGATAACCAGGAAAATCCCTGCTGATAATAAGAGTTCAGACATTTCATACGCAACCACAAATGCTACCACACAACAGTGCTATCCATAGGGAGCACTACAGCAAATTTTGTGTGTGTGTGTGAGGAATACATTCCATAGTTTATTCATTAATAGATTATGTATACTTAAAACATTAACTTTCCTTGAAAATCTATTATTAAGTCATATTTATGTATGGGTATGTTTCTACATATATCTTCAATTAGATAGGAAATTATGGAGTTAAAGGAGGACAAAAAAGTAAAATATCCAAACAACTTTCAGTTTCGTCTTAACCCAGTAGTACTGAAGTTCTAAAAATAGCATGATACTCTGAAAAAACCAGTAATATAAATTGTAGATAAAAATGTAAAGCATTGTAATCAAACAGATATTAGAATTTAAATCCCTTTAAGATTTTATCCTGAAAATGTGGAAAATCTGAGAATTCATATTAGAAGGAACAGACTTCGTTCACTATAGAAAGCATTTCTTTTTTTTTTTTTTTTTATATTACTGAATATAGTTTAATTAAGCCAGACCAGTTTTCTTTTTCTTTTTTTTTTAACATCTTTATTGGAGTATAATTGCTTTACAATGATGTATTAGTTTCTGCTGTATAACAAAGTGACTCAGCTATACATAAACATATATCCCCATATCTCCTCCCTCTTGCATCTCCATCCCACCCTCCCTATCCCACCCCTCTAGGTGGACACAAAGCACTGAGCTGATCTCCCTGTGCAATGTGGCTGCTTCCCACTAGCTATCTATTTTACATTTGGTAGTGTATATATGTCCATGCCACTCTCTCACTTCATCCCATCTTACACTTCTCCTGCCCTGTGTCCTCAAGTCCATTCTCTATGTCTGCATCTTTATTCCTGTCCTGCCCCTAGGTTCTTCAGAATCTTTTTTTTTTTTTTTTAGATTCCATATATATGTGTTAGCATATGGTATTTGTTTTTCTCTTTCTGACTTACTTCACTCTGTATGACAGTCTCTATGTCCATCCACCTCACTACAAATAACTCAATTTTGTTTCTTTTTTATGGCTGAGTAATATTCCATTGTATATATGTGCCACATATTCTTTATCCATTCATCTGTCAGTGGACACTTAGGTTGCTTCCATGTCCTGGCTATTGTAAATAGAGCTGCAATGAACATTGTGGTACATGACTCTTTTTGAATTATGGTTTTCTCAGGGCATATGCCCAGTAGTGGGATTGCTAGGTCATATGGTAGTTCTATTTTTAGTTTTTAAGGAACCTCCATACTGTTCTCCATAGTGGCTGTATCAATTTATATTCCCACCAGCAGTGCAAGAGGGTTCTCTTTCTCCACACCCTCTCCAGCATTTATTGTTTGTAGATTTTTTGATGATGGCCATTCTGACCAGTGTGAGGTGATACCTCATTGTAGTTTTGATTTGCATTTCTGTAATAATTAGTGATGTTGAGCACCCTTTCATGTGTTTGTTGGCAATCTGTATATCTTCTTTGGAGAAGTGTCTATTTAGGTCTTCTACCCATTTTTGGATTGTGTTGTTTGTTTTATTGATATTGAGCTGCATGAGCTGCATGAGCTGCATGTATATTTTGGAGATTAATCCTTTGTCAGTTTCTTCGTTTGCAAATATTTTCTCCCATTCTGAGCATTGTCATTTCGTCTTGTTTATGGTTTCCTTTGCTGTGCAAAAGCTTTTAAGTTTCATTAGGCCCCATTTGTTTATTTTTGTTTTTATTTCCATTTCTCTTGGAGGTGGGTAAAAAATGATCTTGCTGTGATGTATGTCATAGAGTGTTCTGCCTATGTTTTCCTCTAAGAGTTTTACAGTGTCTGGCCTTACATTTAGGTCTTTAATCCATGTTGAGTTTATTTTTGTGTATGGTGTTAGGGAGTGTTCTAATTTCATTCTTTTACATGTAGGTACTACACCAAATTTGATCCACATTTTAACACCAAAGTCACATAGCATGTCAAATGCTAGGAAACATGGGGATGTTGTTCTTTTATTTTGACAAGCATAATCAGATGCTATAATGATAGCAAACATATATAAAATCTTTTAAAATAAAATCATACTCAATTTATTTTCTCTTTTAACAGTCCAATCATTTCATTTTTAATTAACTTGGTTACAACTTGTTTGCTTAATATTATGCAATAATGTTCTCTTAAAATTGATTGCTTTATGTCTCTACATATATATATTATACACATGTACCTAACACCGGAAAGCCCTTGATATGACTTATTATTGCATAAACATTTCTTTTCTAGGGAAAAAAATTCTACAACAAACAGGTTAATTTATTCCCACATAAGGGAAGAGAAATTAGTAAATTTATCAGTAAACTAAATTTTCCCTTACCACTCTTTTTATAAAAAGGCATCATGTACTTAAAGATTAATACATCCTTAAAATGAATGTGGCTTCCTTCAATAAAAGCTGTAAACAAAGCATATTTGAAAAAATGTATTGTTAATATTATAAGTAATTTATTATTATTGTATATAATTTTTCAGAGCATCTTCTTGCAAGATTTTATACTTTTTTTTCAGTTTTGAAAATGCTGCTACCCTGGAGACATTACTGATTTTCCCAAATGTCTCATGCATTCGTCATTTGCTTCTAGGAAAAGATACTACAAAAATGAGCAGGAAAAAATTTTTGTGAAGCTGCATTATTTTCTAGTCATTTTATTCCCAGGACACTAAACACTGAACAGTGATTTTTCACATCACATATATATTTTATATAGAATACACATTTTGTCCTCTATGTCTCTCCCTTCGTTTGTTAATAAAGATTATATACTATATTACCTTTGTACTCTATATTTGTGTATACTCAACAAATATTAGGATAATAGTTGTTAATATGATGATGGTATAAATATTAATGGCTTGAAAACCCTTAAAAGGAAATTTTTTCCTATGACTTAGTTTTAACTCTAATTATTTAATTCATGTTTTATACATACACATCTATTTTAAAATAATATTCTTATTGAAGAAATTTTAAGAGTGATATTTAGTAATATATATATGCATATACCATATATATACACATATATGTATATATATACACATATATATAAAAAACAACATAACTTTTTAAATATCCTCTAATGATCTGAACTTAGGGAAATTTGTCTAAATATTTCGGTCAGACAATAAATATAAGACTAGTTAAGGAGATAGGTTTTTATTTAGTGGGACCACAATTCAAGTTTAGTGCTGCCAATTACTTTTAGATCTTTGGCAACTTGATCTTTCTAAACTGCAATTTCCTCATCTGAATGAAGAACAATAATATAATATTTAAGGGTTTGGGTTTTTTTTTAAGTGTCAAATAGGGTAACAGTTTAGTACTAAAGATACTGTTAGTTGTCTGTCTTGTTTGCTGCCATAAGGTTATAACGTAAGAAACTAAGAGCCTGGGTTGTGCAGTCAGGTTGTCTGGTTTCAAATTTCAAATCTTACACTGTGTAACCCTGAGCAAGTTACAGTGATTAATGAATGTAGGCCTCAGTTTTGTTATCTGGAGCAGATGACCCATCATCAACATGGGGCAGGTGATAGCTATGAGCCCCTACTCATAGTGCTTTTGTGAGAATAAGGTGAAGTAGTAGTTTAAAATATTAAGAAATAGCACCTGTTATTACCATAGCACATAACAGCTCCTATCATACATACAGTAGATGCTGATTAAATGCTGTTTGCATAAATGAATAAAAGCTAACACTAATTTTTATATTTATTAATTTAATTTTATATTTTAAATTTATATTATGTTTACTAGTTAAATTTATTTAGGCATAAAAATTAAGTTCTTCCCATTTCAGCAATGAAAAATTAAAATAAAATATAGGTCTCAGAAGATTCCCTAAATCTATAATCCCAGATAGAACAGAGGTCTCACATCAACTTGCTCTCTAGACCCACCCTCATTCTATCCTCTGTTCATATTCATCTTAGTAACTGCATCACCTGACTTTTTTCGTATTGGCACGAGCTAACTCTGTTTCAGCTCTGGTATGCAACTGTATGTTTTACTTAGAGATTATTTGGTCATGATATATCTCTATTTGCTATTGTTTCAACTGCCTAGATGTTTACAAAGAAACAAACTCCTAATGGCTTAAAATTAAGTGTATATCTCCCATAGTACATTAATTCATTGGCTCAGTTATGTCATCATGAGACCATGTTCTTTCCATTTCTCTGCTCTGCCTTCTTCAGTGTATCACCTTTGATCCTCATAGTAACTCCCCTCTTGACAGGGTAACTGTAGCAGATCCAGGAACAAAATGAAAGTAGAGAGATTATTTCTGAATTGTAATTTTTTTTCTGCAAAATGCTTTGTTCAAAATTCCCTCCTGTTATTTCCTATCCCAAGCATTGCTTCTTTCATGTATTCTTGACTGGAACTAAGTCATTTATCACCCCCAAAACCAATCACTTCCAGAAGGAATGATTGGCTTGCAGTTTTCAGGATCTAACAATGAGTCTGAGGGAAAAGGATGGACACCTTTGACACTCAGGGCTCTGCTCACATGAAAAATGGAAAGGAAGGGCTATTGCGTAAACTATCAACAGTATTAAACTTGAGATGCCAAGTGGCTTTTCTGGACTTCTATTATTATTATTTAATATTGAAAAACAGGTCTTGTCACTCAACCTCAAGCAGGGGTCCCTTAGTTAGCTTCAGAGAAACTGTAGACCTCAGAGAACACAATTTAATAAATTTAATAGCCACTGAGGGGGAGAGATAAATTGGGAGTTCGGGATTTATATATATATATATATATATATACACACACACACACACACACATATATATACACACACACACTACTATATATAAAATAGGTAAACAAGGACCTACTGTATAGCACAGGGAACTATACTCAATATCTTGTAATAACCTATAACAGAAAAAAAATCTGAAAATACATATATAATGTATGATTATACATTTGTAATTGTATACAATTATAATGTATAATGATACATATATAAATGAATCAGTTTGCTATACATTTGAAACTAAAAGAACATTGTAAATTGACTATACTTCAATGTAAAAAAGCCACTGGAATAAATACCCACAGAAGTCCATTTCAGCTTTGAATCTTAGGAAAATGGAAAGAAAAAGAGAGAGAGAAAGAGTAAAAGTTGAGGAGCTGCATTAGTTTCCTGTGGCTTCTGTGACTTAAAACAACAGAAATATATCCTCTCACACTTCTGGAGGCCAGAAGCCCAAAATCAGTTTCGTTGAGCTAAGTTAAGTCAGCCAGCCATGCTCCCTCTGGAAACCCTGGGAGAGAATCTGTTCCTTACTTTGTCCACCTACCTCCTCCTCTTCTATGTGCATCAATCTCCCTCTGTCTCTTTCCTGTAAGGATTCGTTTGACTACACTTAGAGCCCACCTAGATAAATCTCTGTCAAGACCCATTATTAAATCACATCTGCAAAGACCCATTTTCCTTTTAAAGTAACATTTACAAGCTCCAGGGATTAAGACCTAATATCTTTAGGTGACCTTTATTCAGTCTACTACTAAGATATATTGAACAGGACACATTAAAGAGTCAAAAAAAATATAAAGATTTTTCTTGAACACAAGAAAGAAAAAAAAAATAATGTTATAAACAATTGTGAGGCTTCCCTATTCATTGATATCTTAGAGAAATATATTTTTGTGAGGCTTCCCTATTCATTGATATCTTAGAGAAATATATTTAAAAGAATCTTCACTACCAAGGCTGCCAAACAACTGATGCTTCTTCTTTAAATTAATTTTCAGTTCCATGCTATTGAATTTTAATGGAGAGGTTTGGATGGGAAAGAATATCAATAAATAAATTCTTCCTGTGTTACAAAACAAAACTATATAATGTATTTTATTAGTCTACATTTACCTTACATGTTGAACAAGTATATGTAAATATATAGATATGTATAAAGTAACTAAAAATTTTGCATCAAGACACAACTTTATTTTGGTCTCCAACAGTTCCTTCAAATACATTTACTGCTGTAAACTCCCCTGCCCTTTAATGTAGCCTAGAACAGGACAGTAACCCCCCTGATAATTCATAGGTGTTAAAAAGGCCCTTTTAATAATAAACAGAAATACATCTCAAGCCAGTAATTAGAACATTCTATCACACATATGCTTACATATTGATGTTATAAATAGATTTAGAATTATCTCTTCTTTTCCTTCGCTGTGCTCTTTTATGGGGTACATCTGAAGTGGAAAAGGGATCCCAACAAGTTTTTCTTTTCCTCCTCTTTCCCTACACAAGAACTGTTTTACACTCAGCCAGGCTATGAGTAGATGGAGAGTAAAAAGTCAGAGGACAGTAATCCTTAGGTTAGGTACCCAGAGCACTTTGGGTCTGATGCAGACTTAAAGCTGGTATCCCTAAATTGCCTGGACAAGATTGTGTTAATTCATTCATGAGCATGTTGTAGCTTTTCAGCAGTTCATTCCTGGACTACTTCTGCAGCAGTTTCCTTATAGGAATGCCTGTATTTTTATTCTAAGTTGTAATTTCATTCCCCTTTGTGACCTACTGGGTGGTTTGGTGGAACAAAACCTCTTTGTGTTGGAACCAGCCTCCTTTTGCTAAGATTCACTTAGCCTTATTGAAAATGGTCCATGGCACCCCACCATGGACAAAAGATACAATGGAAACATTCAACAATCCAACAAACTCTGGAAGTTATCTGGGCTCTGTTGCTAAATCAGTGAGCCCTATAACATTTCATCTCCACCCTAGAATTCCTGAGGGAATAGGTGAGGGGTTGGAATTCAGACATCCATCCATAATTCCACTATAGTATTTTAAAATGTGGCTCAGCCATGAGTCCTTGATCTAGACTGCAATGGACATATTTACATGTTCTAATTTTTCAAACCCTGATGAGTAGGGTAAGAGCCTCATAGGGCGATTTTACAAAATCTCCCCTTCTCAAATTTTGATCTCTCTTTTATATTCTTGGGGGAGGTGCTAGAACTCAAAAGTGGTGGATCATTTTCTCTAAAAAGCTCCATTTGCATATTGGTCTCACAATCATTTTGGTATCTAATTCTGTCTCACTGACATTTCAAAAGAAACTGAGGAAGAATGAGTCCTTTTTAATGTCCTGTTATAAAGGTTTAAAATGCAGGAAACTGGCATATTTATGTATGTAATGGAAATTGTTGGGAGTGCTATATTTTTAATAGACAGCAAAAATGCAAATAGAAAAAAAAGATTTCTTAGGGTTTTATATTTTACTTTTATAAAAAAAGAGCATCATATTCAGATTAAACTGAGTCAGGCACCATCACATCAGAGTTACTCCACAGAGAGGAAATTAAAGCCTGAGTATTCCAAGTAAAAGGCACATTATAGCTTTTCAAACACCTAATTTCTCTCAGTGGTGTGGGAGATATAATGACAGGTAGCACTTCTGCAACTTAAGTGGCTCTTATGCATCATCTACTTTTAAATGGTGTAAACTGCTTTGCAGTTTTTAATTTTTCAATCTTCAAGGAAGTATAAGAGTAGAGCAATCATGTACATAAGATCATCATCATACTTTTTTTAGTCTTTCAAAGCAACAGTTTATGACTCTAATAGTACAGGGTTACATTTCATGATTTTTGCACTTAGATTTTTTTCCTCTGGTTAGGCAAAAATATGTTAAATTATTTAAGTTTTTTCTTATACTAGTATATACCATTGGACCGTATAACTTAAGTAGGGTATGATCTGTTTGCCTTTAAAAAGAAAATGATATGTGTAAGAGAAAATAATATTGAGTAATAAAAATCAATGAGTATTTTTTAAATATATGTGTTATTGCCTATATGGAAGAACCTCCAATATTTTAAATGTAGAAAATTATAATTTCTACATGGCATTATCAACTAATTGAGAAAAATGTGACTGAAGATCTCTAATACAAAAGAGGCAATCCCAATGAGTGAGTGACATTGACAACACATTTGCTTAATAAGTCTTTCTCATACTATAGATTTTTACCGTGGATAAATTTAGAGATCTTGACTTTGATGATAATTTAATTTCTGTGACAACTGTTTTTACCTAATTTGTGTTTTTTGAATGGAGAAATGATGACTAGTTTCTTTCCTTTAGATTTTCAAATATTTTTTTCTTCTATGTATTTTTAAATGGCCCAGAAATAAAGTGCTTTAACACAAAGAAAATAAAAGTATTTTAAAAGTAGGCAACAAAGTAGACAACAAGAGAATAGGCTGATCTTAGAAGAATTTTAGTGAAAAACAGTTATTGCCTGCATTTGTTCAACAAATAATAAGTAGCTATTCTATGTCAAGCACTATGCTTGGCACTGAGACAGAAAACATATGTTTCCTAAATTCACTCAGCTTAAAAACCAAAGAGGCATGGTGACCATGACAATTTTCCCACACATAAATAAATATACAATGACAAATTATGATAAATTCTGTGAAAAAAAAAACAGTAAAAAATGAAAGACCTGATTTATGTTGGAGTGTCAGGAGAGTCATTCTCCAAGAAAACCTAAAGGATAGTAGAGCATGGCCAGGTGAAGATTTGATAGCCAGTCTTTCCAGTAGTAAGATAAACATGTGAATGTCCTGGAAATAGGAAAAGGTTTGGCGTATTCCAGTGAATATGAGTAGGGAAACAGCATATACAGAGATTTTCAAGGGAATCAAGGGGTAAATCTTCAACATCTTATTTTTGTGATGAATACATGCATCTGGAACTTGGAAAAGAATGAAGGTGAATGATAGAAATCTGGGAATCAATAACATGAAAAGACTTTACAATTTATGAGTGAATGGAATCACCCAGGAGCTATCAGGGTGAGAGGAGAATGGGTCCCTGAGGAACTCCACCGTGTAGAGAGGGCAGAAAGGATGAATGTCAAGAGCTATGCAGGCTTTTTTAGATTCCACATGTAAGTGATATCATACAGTTTTTGTTGTTGAATTCGTAGAAACAGAGAATGGTGGTTACTAGGAGATGAGGGATGGGGGAATTGGGGAGATTTTAGTCAAAGTGTACAAACTTGCAGTTAAAAGGTGAATACATTCTGAAAATCAAATGCATAGCATTGTAATTATAGTCAGAAATACTGTATTATATACAGTGGCCCCTTGGACAACGAGGGTTTGAACTGCAGGGTCCACTTATACACACACATTTTTTTCACAAAATCTGTAACACAGTACTGCATGATTTGTAGTTTGTTGAACCAAGAATATGGAACTGTGGATACAGAGAGTCACTGTAAAATTATAGACACATTTTCAACTGCAGAAGATTGGTGCCCCTAACCCCAGCATTGTTTAAGAGTCAACTGTACTTCAAAGTTGCTAATAGACTAGACTGTAAATGTTCTTAACACAAAATGATAATTATGTGACTTGATGGAAGTGTTAGCTATCACTACATTAGGTAATCATATTGCAATATATAAATGTATCAAATCAACAAATTGCATACCTTAAACCTACACAATGTTATACGTCAATTAAAAAAAAAAAACAACTATGTAGGGTCCGAGATTTTGCCCCACTTACAAGCTCAATATTTAGCCTGAAAGAATTTCATTAATATCAATAGAAAACATGAGACTCTGACTCTATAAATAAAGTCTATAAAAATACACTTTATTACCCATGTCTCAGCAAGTACCATGACTGTCAGCATATTTACAGCAGTTCTCCTTACCCCTAAGTCCCACAGGTCAATGAGAATGGGCCCATATTGATGCCCACATATGCATTGGGCTGGGTTACAGGTCAGAAACCCTGAGATTAGGACCCCGAATCTTTTATAAAGGATAAAGTCTTCCTGCCTTTTGCTTCTGAGGGAGACAATACCTTTATTATACTGGACAATAAGCATACCTCCAGATTAAGACAACATCCTGATCCTCCAAGGTTGTTTGCTATACACATATCCTTGTAAAGGTAGAGTGAAACAAAAAGAAGTTAGTGCCTCATACGAGATGTGCAGAAATGCAAAAGACCCAGGAAGAATTGTCTCTCAACAATGAAGAGACTGCAAAGGACACTTGGAAAAAGCAAGAAAAAAATAAATGTAAAAGCCAAGAGAGAGTGTTAACAGGAAGAAAAAGCAGTCTGTGGTGGCAAATGCTGTTGAGAAAAAAACTCAGATAATAACTGAAGCATCCATTGTATTTAGCAACATGAAAGTCATTATAAGTGATTCAGTTAATATTTTTTATAGCATACAACAGAAAATGACTGACAAGCCAAAAAGGAAAGTTATCATACTTCCTTTTGTTGGGAGATTCCTGGTGATGCAGGCTATCTAAATGTAATGATTAATAGCATCCCCATTAACTCTCAAAAGTGTCATGATTTGGACTATAAACTATGTTTGCTTAACAGAAGAGTTCATCAGAGTAAAACAAGAGCAGAGTATCTAAGGTCAAGGATGATAGAAACATGAGCTGCCCCAAGGCCTTTCAGTAGGAGGATCTTATGGACATTTTCTGGGGGAGGACTGATCAATAATAGTTTTTAGTTTTTATATCTCACTATTTAAGTGTTTAAATCCTATTTAAAGATTTATAAGTAGTTCAGTTTGGTTTAGCTGACTCTGCACTTGTTTTAATCAGCCCTAGCCAGAAGATATCAGAAGGATGAAAGAAATTTTTACTAGAGGAATCTTAATGAGCCTGCATCTATCTCACTTGGTGTTTCCTACACTGATCATAAAAAAAGTCCAATTTAGGTGGCACTGTAGAAGTAAAAGCCAGTTTAGGTTGGGTGGAAATGTGACTGGGGAAAATAAAAAAAAGAAGAAGACCAGAAAATAAATAAGAGACTGCATATCCAGACAATTCCTACAAAATATTTGGCTCTGAAAGGGGATAGGTGAGTTTATTGGCCATAAGATCAGGGTGACAATTGGTGATTTCAAGGACTGATGTAGATGCGTAGGGGTTGAAGACATAGGAAAGTCTATAACAACTCATGTAACTTCTCTGAGACATCATTAGTGGTGAGGATCCATGGCACACACAGAGTGATTGGTTCTTGGCAGGAAGAAGGCATTTCATCCATTGTAACCCAACGTAGAAGAAGAACACCGCTACAGATACAGATGAGTTTAGAGATTTGATGTCAGGAAGATAAGAAAGCTCTTAGCTGATGACATTTACTTTTTAGGTGAATTATAAAATAAGATTGTATGCTGGGGATCAGGTAGGTGAGGGAGAGCTTTAGGATTAAAGGTAGAAAACACATGAAGTTGTTTCAGAAGCTAGAAAAATGAGGACAAAATAAAACTCTGGGCAATTCTGAGACCTCAATTCATATCACTGTTCATAAATGTATAGTGTTATCAACTTGCCAGCTATAGGATTCATAGTGACAGTGACCATATTTGCATCAATTCCAAACCAAATAATGACATATGTAGTCTATTGATAGCATGGAAGATTTTAAATCCCAGAATATATGATTGTTAAATCTATATTTTCTGGCTTCCTTTCTTAAAAGATATTAGTAAAAATTACTGGGTGGTTCTTTCCTTTTATATTTGAACATATGGTAATTTTAAATCTGGAGAGTAAAAATATTTTAGAAGAAATAACAGGATTATAAAAGCACTTTTGTTCTCTCCTTAAGTCTCATGTCTCATGTATTATTCATAAATGGCAAGAATTAGGGAGCATTTTACTCTGTAAAACCAAAAGTTTCCAAGGGAGAACCCAGGAGAGAAGGAAATATGTTGCTTACAGCGATTGTGTGGGCCTGGTTCAGAGCATTCATTTAGCAAACATTGGCTACATGAGGGGAAAAAGAGAGAGAGAGAGAGAAAAGAAATGTGTAAATGAGTGGGATAGAGACCAGAAGAACAGACTAGTAGTTTATTTATTTTTTAAATTCTTATTCAGGGTATAGAATATTTATTTGGCTAGGCTGTCCATTGGACACTATATCTCAGAAACCTAAGCATGATGTTAGGTGCAAGATACAAATTTATTTCTCAATATCTTCATGCAATAATTATCCCCTTCTCTTCAGGCAGTAGTTCTTCATGGGTTGAGGGAAAAGGAGAATCAAGTCAGTTAAATTGCTATTGTAGTTCTCTTCATTTTTCTTCTCATGGGGCATGAGATTTAAGTTGTAGGAATTAATCATATTTTGTTTGAATTTGGTTATATCATCTGTAATGCATATTTCTTGTTACCCTTTAAACTCTTCCCTCTTTTTATTATGAAACTGTCCACTTCCCCAGGAATCTATAAGTTATTCTTTAAGAAATAATCAAATCACGTGAGAGTTCCCACTCAGGTCTGTGGCTGGTTGTATAAGAGTGAATTTAAAACTTATTCATATCTCTTTATCAGTATTTATTAATAATTGTTGATTTCTGTCCCCTAAAACTTATCCGGTATACATGAGAAATGTAAACTCATCTTTAGCATAATCTGAGTCTCTATGTCAAAACTGTGATATTACTTTGCTACAAACAGATTATGTGCCCTTCTCTGACTCTCATTTGACCACGTGTCATATCTTAAGTCAAAATGAAGAGGGTAACAGATACTGGGAATAGTTACTCTGTGGCTGTGAAGTTTTCTACTTCTGCTTTTAGTGGCATATAGTTACATTTTATACTTTATCTCTTCATAGATTTATAGTTAATGCAATTATTGAAACATTTTGTATTTCAATATAGCATTTAGTATTGCTATAATTCCTACTTGTACTGTTCTTTTATCTTTACTTATTCTCCTTTGGACTGAGGTGAGGGGGGTTGTCTGTTTATCTGTTTTAATTTTAACATTTCATTTCTATCAACTTGTTATGAATATTCTTTATTGTTATTTTAATTTTTACACTAGAGATTATACTATACACCCCAAAATTAGTCTATATAAATTATTATTTTGTATCCTCCTAAACAACACAATGACATTAGCATATTTTAACTTTAATTCTTTCCCAGTTTATGTGCCACTTTTGTGTATATTTTACATATATATGTATATGTGTGTGCACACACACACACACACACACACACACACACACACACATACACATGCATGCACAGCCAAGCCATGATTGGTATTTTTCCTAAGTCATTTGTATGTATATTTGCCTGTATATTTATCTTTCAAATTTTTCTTTATAATTATTTTGTCATTTTTATTAGACCTGCCTGGTGGATCTGTTTGTATCAAATTCTCTGATTTATTTTACTGAAATTAGATTTATTTTTACATTCAAGTTATATTTACTGTGTATAAAATTATAGGCTGTCGCATTATATTTAAGCGTGAGGAATTGATTCTATTGTCTTCTATGTTCCATTGTCCAGTTGAATGATATGATCTCATTATTGTTACTTCTTTAAAAGTGATCTGCCTTTTTTCTCTGTTTTAAGATTATTTTATTGCCTTTGATTTGACATAATTTTTACTAAAATGTGGTTTTAAGTTGCTTCTTCCTCATTTTCTCTTGCCTATTCTTTTATCCAAGTACAATTAAGGTAGTCTTTTTCACTATATCCTTACTATCTTTTACCTCTCTTTTGTATTTCCCACTCATGCTTCATTTGCATATTTTCCTTAGGCCTCCCTTCCTATTCATTTGAGATTATTTTATTAATCTTTATTAATTATATTTTATTATGATGTGTATGTGAAAATATAAAAGAATTCACATAACAATAGAATTTATAGGTGAAAAAGAGAAGATACTACATACAAGGTCAATCTATAAAACTAATTTTTATTTCTACTGACTAGTAGCAAACTAATATAACATTAAAATTTTAAAGTGTCTGTTAGAATAGCATCAAAAATCATAAATATAAATCTACAAAAAGACATGCAAAATCTCTGTGCTGCAAACTAGAAAAAAATTGCTGGAAGACAGTAGAGAAAACCTACATTTAATGAAGAGATACACCTTCTGGTATTATAATCTCTGTTCCTGATCCAAGTGCTTGGTTACATGTATGTGAAAATTTGCATCCCTACTCATTTATGATATTCATGCTCTTCTTAATCCATGTTACACTTCATTGAAAAGTTCATTATGAAAAGTAAACAGGACATTTACCATAGAAGACATATGAACAGACAATTCTTAGAGAAACAAAAAGGATTAAAACTGCTATGGATAGAGATAGATTTATAACTATAGGTATAGATATATATTCATTCCACACACTAAAATGACATGAAGAGCTTTAAAGGAATTACTTGCCAGATCCCCAACTTCCATGAATTCCATTTTAAAACTGATCTACCAAACATCTGTCTTCAGCCAAGAAATTGTGAGGTTTTCTTTTTCCTCTCCCACTTAAAAAAAGCTGAAAATAATATTTTTCACCCATTTTAAATTTGAGTAGCATGTATTAAGGTGTTAAAACTTCCAAAACAGCAAAGAAAAGATACCTTGAGAGATTGATGTTTATAAAGCCTCCTGATCAAGGCAGCATGCACCAATTCAGGCTTCATGTCTTTCCCTGTCTCAGAAATATTTCTGTTATGGAAAGGCATTACATTAAAAACAGGATGTTTGACCCCTAGTGGTATGTTCTGAATTCAGATATTTTTTTGAGTAGGGCAACAAGTGTGATGCCAATTTTAACTTAACAACCTGGTTTTTCCATACCCTCTTCATTGTCAAAGAATGCATTGCTCCTATGGAAGTGCCCTGAGACAGCAAAAGATCATCAGAAAGAAATAGTGAAGATGGTGGCCCTAATTGTTTTCAGATGACAAACTCAAAGCAAAACACCAGCTTGCTGTTAATCTGATGGCTCTTATCTCTTTCTCTTGCTCTCTCTTTTTTTCATTCTAAAAGCTCTCTCTCTAGTAAATAGAATGTTCAACCTTGTAACAAACTTTGTAACAAACATGCTGCTGGAAGATACAGACTTGCTCTCACCTTCAGTATCCACATTTTCTCCATTCCTGGGAATGAGTATCATCTTGGTGAATATTCTCATTCATGAATCACCTCTTTTGCAGTTGCATATTATGTATGATTTCCAAAAATGCAATCAAGAATATAACACCCAGAACTTTAAAAAATGATATTTTATTAATTACAACAAATTCCTATTTCTCAGAGGTCTGTATGCTATTCCAATTCTGTCTTAAGCATAATTAAAAGTTATTAATTACTAGACATAAAATAAAACTACTATTCTAGATATATATTGTGATTCTGAAATGCCCACCTCTTTCAATTTCTCTTACCATTTTTTACGCTTTTATTAAAATTGGAGTATAGTTGATTTACAATGTGTTAATTTCTGCTGTACAGCAAAGTGATTCAGTTATACATATAAAAACATTGTTTTTTACATTATGTTCCATATGGTTTATCATAGGATATTGAATATAGTTCCCTGTGCTATTCAGTGGGGTCTTGTTGTTTATCCATTCTGTATATAGTGGTTTACATCTGCTAACCCCAACCTCCTACCCCATCCCTCCCTCCTCTCCCCTCTTCTTTGGCCACCACAAGTCTGTTCTCTATGTCTGTAAGTCTGTTTCTGTTTCATAAATAGGTTCGTATCATATTTTAGATTCCACATATAAATGATAGTATTTATCTTTCTGACTTACTTAACTTAGTTTGATAATCCCTAAGTCCATCCATGTTGCTGCAAATGGCATTATTTTGTTCTTTTTTATGGCTGAGTAGTATTTTATTGTATACATGTACCACAAGTTCTTTATCCATTTATCTGTTGATAGATATTTAGGTTGTTTCCATGTCTTGGCTATTGTGAATAGTGCTGCTATGAACATAGGGGTACACGTATCTTTTTGAATTACAGTTTTGTCCGGATATATGCCCAGGAGTGGGATTGCTGGATCATATGATAACTGTATTTTTAATTTTTTGAGGAACCTCCATACTGTTTTCCACAGTGGCTGCACCAATGTACATTCCCACCAACAGTGGAGGATGGTTCCCTTTCTCCACACCCTCTCCAGCATTTGTTACTTGTAGACATTTTGATGATGGCCATTCTGACTGGTATAAGGTGGTACCTCATTGTAGTTTTGATTTGCATTTTTCTAATAATTAGCAACGTGGAACATCTCTTCATGTGCCTGTTGGCCAGCTGTATGTCTTCTTTGGAGAAATGTCTATTTAGGTCTTCTGCCCATTTTAAGATTGGGTTGTTTGTTTTTTTGTTGTTGAGTTGTGTGAGATTTTGTATAATTTGGAAATTAAGCCCTTGTCAGTCATGTCATTTGCAAATATTTTCTCCTAGTCTGTAGGTTGTCTTTTCATTTTGTTTATGGTTTCCTTTGCTGTGCAAAAGCTTGTAAGTTTGATTAGGTCCCAATTGTTTATTTTTGCTTTTTATTTCTATTTTTGTTTTTCCTTGGGAGACTGACCTAAGAAAACATTGGTATGATTTATGTCGGAGAATGTTTTGCGTGTGTTCTCCTCTAGGAGTTTTATGGTGTCATGTCATATTTAAGTCTTTAAGCTATTGTGAGTTTATTTTTGTGTATGGTTGTGAGGGTGTGTTCTAACTTTATTGATTTACATGCAGCTGTCCAACTTTCCCAACCCGACTTGCTGAAGAGACTGTCTTTTTTCCATTGTATATTCCTGCCTGCTTCAGTGTGGGTTTATTTCTGGGCTCTCTGCTTCATTGATCCACATGTCTCTTTTTGTGCCAGTACCATGCTGTTTTGTTTTGTGCCAATACCATCAGCATGGCACTGTCTCACATCTCAGGGTTATGCCTCCTGCTTTGTTTTTTTCCCTCAGGATTGCTTTGGCAATTCTGGGATTTTTTATGGTTCCATATAAATTTTAGGATTATTTGTTCTAGCTCTGTGAAAAACATCATGGATAATTTGATAGGATCGCATTAAATCTGTAGATTGCTTTGGGTAGTATGGCCATTTTAACAATATTAATTCTTCCAACTCAAGAGCATGGGATATCTTTCCATTTATTTGAATCATCTTCAGTTTCCTCTATTAATATCTTATAGTTCTCAACATATAAGTCTTTCACCTCCTTGGTCAGGTTTATTTCTAAGTTTTTTTGCCGTTGTTTTGTTTTTTTTGGGGGGGGGATTTCAGAGGGATTTTTTCTTTACATTCCTTTTATGATATTTCATTGTTAGTGTAAAGAAATGCAACCTATTTCTGTATGTTAATCTTGTATCCTGCTACTTTGCTGAATTCACTTATCACTTCTAGTAGTTTTTGTGTGTAGTCTTTAGGGTTTTCTATATGCAGTATCATGTCATCTGCATATAATGACAGTTTACCTCTACCTTTCCAATTTGGATACCTTTTATTTCTTGTCTGATTGCCGTGGCTAGGACTTCCAGTACTATGTTGAATAGAACTGGTGACAGTGGGTGTACTTATTTTGTTACAGATTTTAGTGGGAGGCTTTCAGCTTTTCACCATTGACTATTATATTGGCTGTGGGTCTGTCATAAATAGCTTTTATTATGTTGAGATATGTTCCCTCTATACCCCTTTGGAAAGAGTTTTTGTCATGAATGGATGTTGAATTTTATCAAATGCTTTTCTGCATCTATTGAGATGATCATGTGTTTTTTGTCTTTTCTTTGGTTGATGTGGTATATCACATTGATTGATTTGCATATGTTGAACCATTCTCTTGCCTTTTAAAGTCACCTTGGTCTATACTACAAAATTCAAATTTTGCTTAAATGTGTGGTCTTTTTAGTTATGTCAAATTAAAAATATATTAAGATGAAAAATTTCCAATGTGGTTATGTTTACCATAACATCACCTAGTTATAGCTCCATCAGTAAAATATCTATCTAGATCAAAGTTTCTCAGCCTCTATATTACTGGAAATATGAGCCATATAATTTGTTGGTGTGGGGAACTGTCTTGTGCATTTTAGGATATTTAGCATCATCCACGACCTCTACTCACTAGCTGCCAGTAGCACTTCTTCCTTACCACTCCTCCTCCCCACCAGTATGACAATCCTAAAGGTCCCCACACATTGCCAAATATCCCCAAGGTTGCAAAATGTTCCCCCATTGAGAATCACTGCTCTATATGAAAGGTTACCAAGTAGAAGTATTAGTATTTTCTAAGTGTTAGTAAAACATTTTTTTTCTCAAATATTGAGAATGTGAATGACTCTAATATCTGGGTATCAAATCCTCTTGCAAGACAGTTTCAAATTTGTTTCTTCAGCGTAATAGAAAGGAAGAGCTAAACAATTTGTCAGTCAATGATCATGGACATTAATTTTTAGGGTAGGTCTTTATTGATTTCTTTGGCCTATTTGCAAAATCCTATAAAATTCAAAGAATGAGTTTAAATAATTTTCCAGTTCTATCTTTGCACATATATGTGCAAGTTTTCCCAACACTCACATCTATAAGTATGAAAAAATAGGATTAGAATTGATTAAATGAGAATAATTGAATAAATGAGAGTAATTTATTATTCTCATTTCAACAATAATTTAATTTATTCAAATATATGAGTCAAGTGAAGAAAACTACCTTCATAAGCTTTATAAGATACATTTCTAATAAAATGATATCCTTAATTCTTAATATGTATTAATATTAGAAATATGATTATTATGAGCTACTTTGCTCTAATAATGGTTATAAAAATAACTCATTTTGGAAAAATTGAACACTTGGCATTATGACCACAAGAAATAATAAAAAATGCATTTAAATTTACATATATTTTTCTTTAGAGCCGTATGATGGTGAAATCAATGAGACTTCAGAATAAACATATTAACTTTAAGATAAATGTCTGTAGGAGAAAAGGAATAAAAGTAGGCATTCAAGGGAAAAAAGAAGTAAGCTTTCTGGCTTTTACAAAAGAACTAGTTCATGAAATTATTTGAGTATTCTAGAGAAACTAACCGTTCTAAGGACTATGGAAACATGTGACCAATTATATATTTTAGATACGCTGTCAGGAGCAATTGTAAGAGGTTCTGATAAGGATTTATGCAGAACAAAATGTCAGAGGAAGCTTGATAAAGAATCATGAAGCAATAGAATATTAGAGTTAACCTGATAACGAATTATGAAAAACAGGGCATCAGAGTAAGCTCAAAGCTACTGATGTAGGCTTCCCTGGTGGCGCAGTGGTTAGGAATCTGCCTGCCAATGCAGGGGACATGGGTTTGAGCCCTTGTCTGGGAAATTCCCACATGCCGCGGAGCAACTGAGCCCTGTACCACAACTACTGAGCCTGCGCTCTAGAGCCCATGAACCACAACTACTGAGCCTGCGTGCTGCAACTACTGAAGCCCATGCGCCTAGAGCCCATGCTCCACAACAAGAGAAGCTACCGCAGTGAGAAGCCCGCACGTTGCGATGAAGAGTACACACAACTAGAGAAAGCCCACACACAGCAACGAAGACCCATCACAGCCAAAAATAAATAAATGAAATAAATAAATTAAAAAAAATAACTACTGATGCAAATTGAATATCTGCTGACTACTTACTAAAAGTGGGATATATATAACAATTGTAGGTTTAACTGCATATAAATGGAACAAGAAATTTATTAAACTCCATAGAGTTTAGATTTGCTGGCCCTATATAAATTCAGGGTATCTGTGGTGGTCAAAAGCAAAAGTAAAACAAAAAATTCTCAGCTAATCCTATATTTTTGATTTGTCATGTTCCTTTAGGGCTTGATTTATTTTCTTCTTGAAAATATCAGATGTTAAAGTAATTAGACACTATTGAATACTTTTAAAGTGGCTATGACATTTTTGTTTAAATTATCCATAATTATAGTATACCAAAAAGTAAAGAATTTGCAACTATTTTAAATTATAATAAAAATGTTAGTTATTAATGTGGAAATGTGTTAAGAAAAGGAGTGTATTCTTTTAGGGGTTATAAAAGCCAAAACGGTTTGAAAATCCTATGCTGTACCCTAACAGGCATATAAATCCTGCATAAAACCAAAAAGTTTTCTCAGAAAACTTTAAATAATGAAAACAAAGTTGAAATATTTAAAGAAAATTATAGGCATATTTTATAAATAGTCCAATTACTTCAAGTAGTGGAAAATGATTTTATTGATGTAGCTACTTGATTGCTATGACTGTTTTATTGATAAAACTGATTGAAATAATTAAAAATTTTTAAATAGCTGAAAGCTTATTCCAAAAAAGATTATCGTATACAGTGATTATATCATATACATTATACTGTTATAATCAGTGATACAGTAGAAAACATGTAGAGTTTAGACATGAGAAAGTCCAAATAGTTTTATTACCTTTTACCTGTTTAATCTTAAGCATATCTCTTACCTCTTTAAATCTTAGTTTATTACTTATAGTAAGAATAAGAATATTCTATTTGTTCTGAGAACTTTAATAAGATTAATATTGGTTCTTGTCCTTTCATAATAATCTTAAATTGTTTTGAAATTAGTGTATGTACTTAAAATCTATTCTGTGATAGAATATCTATTAACATTTAAAAAATCAATATATAGGAGCAATAAACCATCTTCTTAATATTTTCATAAGTAATTTTACTGAAGGCAACCTCTTCATGCATAACTTTTCTGACCGCATCCGTGTAACTCATGGATGCAAATCCCCTGAGACTTTACTACTGTTAATTATCAACAGTCACGTATGTTCCTGGGAAATCTACAGGTTTCAAAGTCTAACACTTTTCAATCATCATTCTTACCAAGAGATGATTGATAAAATATCATACAATGTATCTTGAAAGCTACCAGAGTTGTAAGAATGCTATCTGGGTAATGTTCATATAAATGATGAGACTAATATTCTTTCTGACAACTTGCCAATTACAATGTTGGAGAAGAATGAACAAAATCTAACATAGACCCATTATTTATATTTCTTTAAAGTCATTATGAAAATAATTTGAGAAATAATTCAGGGAAAAATACAGATAAGCAAACAGAAAAATTAGCCACTTGAAACTATCCAACAAATCAGTTTAAAATTTAGAGAGATAGTATAAAAGATCAAAAGAGAGAAGAATTATGAAGATAATAATATTTTTACTTTTGATCTGAGTTGATAATTGATTTTTTATGTTTACCCATATGAATCAATAATTAATTATTTCCTGATAACCATCTAAACACAAACTATTCTGTTTTTCCCAGGTCTGGTAGAAACTATTACTATGAATCATAAATTTCAGACAATTATTAATTGTGAATGATCATATGATTCAACATATGCCTGCCTCTTTATAGCTTTCAAAGATTTTTCATCTGATGTAATCATCCTAACATCACTGGGAAATTATTATTAAAATATTCTAATACATAAATGAAAAAGTAATAGCTAAGACTCTAAATAATGCCTTCTGATTTCAATGTAATTTATGAATAAGTATAAAATAACAATTTTTATAAAACAGCATATAAAGAGGGAAGTAGGAGCTTTTCAGGAACAATCAAATTTGCTCATAATATATGTTTTCAGGATAGTACAACGTCAGCAAACTTGATTCCTTTGCAGGTCAAGGAATCTATCCATGTTTTGGTGTTCACAAAATAAAGTGTATAAATACATCTTGAAAGCAAATCTTTCAGATGCATAAGGATAACTACTATAATAACAGACTAGCATAAGGCAAGGAACAATACTAACTAAAAATGTTTCTTCAATCCAGCGTGCTCCTTCTTGAGATGTGAAATCTAGACTCCACTTTCATTTTTCTACACCAAATCAGAGAGAAAGATTATTGTATTGGGTAGGTGTAATAAGATGAAGAAACTTTTGTAATTCTCTCTCATAATATTGGAGAATTGTAAATAAGTACATTACAGTGAAGAACATGATTGTCATCTCTGTATTAACTTATTTAGGATGTCTTGCAAAAATTATGTTGGCATAAACTGATCAGTAATAATAAAATAAAAATTCTATAATTGGTTCTGTTTGAATACTTTAAGAAATCTGTCATGCCAGAAATATTGTTTAACCACTAAATATCATTTTTCTTTACACTATGTAAATTAGTCATTTTCCTTAAAAATTTTCTAATCATTTGAAAATTTTGAATTGTTTCCAATAAGTAAGAATAATAAAAGTTCAGATAATTTAAAGAATTTTATAAATGATAGTAGAACAATTGAGTTAGATTCCAATTTCTTTAAAAATTATGATGTGATGAAAGTGATGAAAGTGATGAAAGACATCTCTAATAAAATATTCACTGAAAATTGGAATTTGAAAAATTTATCTGCTAAATCTATGAAAGTAAAATAAGAAAAAAGAAACAGATATGCTAAATGAATTATATGTCTAACTCAATACAATGCAGGGAAATACTATTTTAAATCAGTCAGATTAGGAAATATATAATATTTTAAGTTACCATGATTGTTACCTAAAATCGTAAAACTACAAAGACATCTAGATATATTTCAACATGATTCCTTTTTTGAACGATTTTACTTTATAAAAATTTTCCTATTTAAGTAATCCATCATGATTTCCAGGAAAGTCACTGAAACTCTTTGCTTTAAATTTTGTAAAGATAGCATAAAACGTGAACATAGGAGGAGAGAGCTGAAGAAGATAATGATAATATTTAATTTCAATTTGATCTAAGATGATAGTCTTGTGTGTTTACCCATTTGTATTAATAGCTACCTTTCCCTTAAAACCATCTGAGCAGACTAGTATTCTTTCTAAAACTTAGTGTAAAACATTTTTCTTGTGATATGTTTTTATGACAACACTAAAGCGTCAAAGAAAGCGCTACAATTAAAATTAAAGTAAGCAAGTACTTTAGTTTTTATTTCATGTACTCACACATATAGATCTTGTGTCACTACAATCATGTACCTACTGAAATGAAACCCTACAATCCCAACTGCCAGCAGCAACATGGTTTTTTGTGTATTTAGAAAAATGTAAGTATTTTAATGTATTACAAAGGGTATATCTCCAGCATCATTACCATTACCATATTTATAATTATGGTTATAATAAGATATGGTTAATTCTCAACCATATCTTAATGTTAAACATCCGTCACTATTATGGCACATACTTCATTAAACTTGAATATTATACCTTTTTGATATATAATTCTTTTTGTTGTCAATCTATAATTAGTGATTCAAATTGATTCATAATGGTTTTTTTTTAAATTAATTAATTAATTTATTTATTTTTGGCTGTGTTGGGTCTTCGTTTCTGTGCGAGGGCTTTCTCCAGTTGCGGCAAGCGGGGGCCACTCTTCATCGCGGTGCGCGGGCCTCTCACTATTGCGGCCTCTCTTGTTGCGGAGCACAGGCTCCAGACGCGCAGGCTCAGTAGCTGAGGCTCACTGGCCTAGTTGCTCCGCGGCATGTGGGATCTTCCCAGACCAGGGCTCGAACCCGTGCCCCCTGCATTAGCAGGCAGATTCTCAACCACTACGCCACCAGGGAAGCCCCATAATGTTTTTATAAATTATAATTTAGGATTGACTTGATGCCTGAATTGTCACCTTTGCACTTTTCAAATATTTTTGTGTAACACAAACACAATTTTCTTTACTACTTTCGATGATTAGGGCAAATTCCACAAGCAGCGAACTGAATGTGCTACGTAGTCAGTATTACTGTTTACTAAATAATCCCAGATCTTTACTTTCCAGACAAATGGTAGGTTTGCACTTTCTCACCTTTTTTTACTGAAGGTAATCATGGCCGCAAATTTGGTTGACAAGTGAAATGCAAACCATAGTGACTTAGCAGACATTAAGTTTTGTCAGTTACAGGTGGGAGGTTTAAGAGCCAGCATGTGACTTCCTACATCCTCTCTCCTCTGCTACACGATCTTGGAGAACCTACATATTGATGGGAAGCCTCAGTCAGCCTCAGTGACTGCAATGAGAACCATCCTAACAAATGGATGTATACACACACACACTCATGCCCATACCCACAGTGGACATAGAGAATCCGTGATATATAAACTTGACCATGTTTATCTGCTGGCACTTTTCAGTTGTCTGTTACCGCATCATAGCCTAGTATAATCTCACTGATGCACAGAAATAAAAATTATACTGAATTTTATATATAGGATAATATAAAAGCCTTGAAAGGAATATACAAATGATTTTAATAGTTACTGGGATTGTAAAATTATTTTTCTTTCTTACAATATGCTTCATTAAAAATTATTTAGAAATAACATCAGAAGTTAGAAACACTGTTATTGTGAACATATCATAAGGTTTATAATTCACTTATACAAAAAATTCTATTTTGTGCCTACATGTGCTCATCACTGGGGACATTATGATGAAGTGAACAGATAAGACCTCTGCCTCTTGGAGTTATATTCTATGGGGGAAATCAAATATAGAATGTAAGAGAACTAGTTTGTAAAATAATTTCTAGCAAAAATACTGCTGTTATCAAGGATATGTGGTCTAATTCCTACTAGTGACCATGACTTTGAAAAAGTCTATTTAATAAGTTTATGGTTGATCCTTGAACAACATGGATTTGAACTGCAATGGTCAACCTATATACGGAAATTTTTCAATAGTAAATACTAGAGTATTATATTATAGACCATATATAATCTGCAGACCAGATTATATATGGTCTGCGGTTGGCTGAATCTGCAGATATGGAGGAACCCCAGATATGGAGGGCCAACTATAAGTCATACAAGGATTAACCCTCTGCGTTGTTCAGTTGTCAACTGTACTTACTTATAAAGAAACATAATAATTATATTTATGCTCAGACATTACCGAAAACTGAACAAACCATCAAAACTCATTCCCAAATTCCATCTTTCTCCTCTTCTTGAAGAGCCTTTAAAATATTGATTTAAGCAATGTGCTAGGTCCTCAATTTACATCTGTCTTTCTGCAATCTCCTTTGCATCCTCTCTGGGCCACTGAAGCTACTATATGAGAAGTCATTGATGACCTCCAATCTACTTGCAGACCTGGATCTATCTGAAGCCTTTATTTTTCCCCTTGGGCAACTTTAACCTGTCCCATGACTTTACCTACATCCATTCCTTGATTATTGTTTTATATATATTTTGCAAATTGAAATCTGTAGCCATAGCCTTTGTCGTGATATCCATTCTTAACCTTTCAAATGCTTTTGGACATTTTAATGTATGTTTAATGCTGAACATAATTTTAATCAAATATATTTACAAAAGAAGAATTTCTCAGATTGATTAGTTGATTAAATTGTGTTAAATTTTTAATATTAGCTTTAATTTAGAGAATTGAGGGAAATTACTTGTTTTGTTGACTTAATCATTTTAATTAAAATCTTATTTTTATTAATAATATCTTCTCAGAAATTAAAGAAATAGTTATCCTCCATTATAGTTTTTACACTCAAAGATGTTTGATAACCAATTCAATTGATTCTTCTTTTAGTTAAATTAGTTCCTATTTATTCCAGACACTCTCACCAAATATTTCATGGCCCTTTCCCTCACATGTACATAATTTGAACATTTTCTAAATGATCTCTCTAATTCTTCTTTTTCTTCAGTATACATAAATTTATGTACAGTCCAGATTATCAAAAGCCCTATTTAACTCAGGTTCCTTTGAAGAAGATAGAAAAATATTTACAGTCTATACTTCATTGTCTAGAAATAAGTCAAATTTATGCTTAAATACTTGCACATTTTATCTTGCCAACTATACTACCAAGGCTTTGAGGGCGTTTTCAGTGGTATACTTTATTTACTAAAGAATTTAACATCTGTCTTGCACTTTGTGTGCTCAGTAATCATTAGATTACTGATTTTTCAGTAACAGTTTTAGCAAAATTATGCCATATTGTGAAAATATGTATATTTTATTTGGCCCAGATGGGGCTGGGAAAAAATAATTACAACTTTTTTTCTGCATCAAGAGTATAATAGCAGTAACATACATATTAACACCCACACACGAGCATGCACACACACACACACAGCGACACATTTTAGTCAAAATAATAAAACAATATTTAGATATAAAGCCAGCATAAAATTTCATATTTCCCTTATTGTTCTTTCGGTATTTTTATCACTTTTTTTCTTTCTCCTGTATTTGGATGCCTAAGGAATTTTATTAAACTACAGACTATAAATCACTTTCCTTTTTGTCACATGAGAGTGTATATCACTTTGTATTGCATTACTTTTGCATGGATTTTATTAGGATTAATTGGTTTGCATTTCCATTGGAATCTCCTCAGCTTGCTTAATGGATTCTTTTCTTCCTAGGCCTCAACAGCTTTATCCGTGATTCTATTACATGATGAAGTAATGCCTGCTGGCAGTAGTAAAATGCCCTGTGGTATTTCTATTTCTGATACCATATTTCATAGGTTTAGCACCAACCATAAATAATAGATGTGAAACTAGAAGATAAATTTTGACTTGGGATTTTTACAAGTGCTGAACTAGTTCAGCTTTGTTAAATTTTACTGCTTCTTTTTTTTTTTAATTTGTAGATGGTAACGTGCTAATTCTGCAGTTTTATGGTATTTATAGCTATGCTAACTTTTGAGAACATACATCAGTTAATTGGGATTATATAAAGTATCCTACATTCAGAAAACAACCGTAATTTTTTTTCTTTTATTTCTGCTAAGGAAACTTTACCATAAATTAAATTGTTATTAAAAATCATTCTGTGAACTAAGTTACATATTTATGTTTGTTATATGCTACGTGTTGAAAATCGCTTTTCTCCCTCACATTCCTAAATAATGTAGATTTGCATGATATACAGTTTGGGTCAGGTCACTAACTTTCAGGTCACTAAGTATCAAACCAGTGTGGTAGTAAGGAAAGTAGAAACTACCTGATTTATTCCAGGGAATTATTATTTCATTTGATGATTTTGAATAAAAGTATTGGAAATAAGATTTTTCTTGTTTAGACTATTACCTCTGTAATGAAACTATTTTAACCATAAGTTTTTTTTTTCACACACACATGCTGTATTTTATTTTTACAAGAGATAAATAGACTGACACCAAGCATTGTATATGGATGACCACAACAAAAGCAACAATGATTGCAATTACCAAACATGAAACACACTCATACTATGTCATAATATTGACATTCAGTCCAGTAATCCTCCACTGTAACAGCTCCTTTACTTTGCAGTGAAAATTGATTTGTATATTCTTTGCCTCTGAGTCCTTGTGGGATTTTTTTTTTTTTAATTCAAACAGAAAGTCACAAAAATTATACTCATCCTCATCAGTTCACTCAGTCCCATGTAATTAATTTTTTTTTTCATCTTGATCTTTTGTTAGCACTTTTATGAGTTCATCAGTTTTTCATTAGAGTTCTGAAAATGCTTATTCATTCAGTTCAGCAGTACAGTCAGCTACCAGAAACCTGTACTTGTCAGAGTCTTTTCCATGAATTCCTTGAAGATGAAACCCTTTTATAGGAACATATTTGCAAAAGCATCAGAGTACACCCAGAACTGTCTGTAAATGACAAAAGACTTAAAAATGACCACGGTTAAAGATTTGATGAAAGTTCTTAATAATGCAGTTGACAAGAAAATTAGTTATTTCTGAGATATACATTTTAAAGTAATAACTAGGTTTATGACTTATAACATTATACCAGAACATATAAGATTTTTAGAAATTTCATGTAATGTCTGAAACATTTATATTAACATATTTCCATACAAATAACCCAATGAAAGTTTAATTTTAGTTGTTTTGTTTGTTAGTTTGTTTATACTGCAGGTTCTTATTAGACATCCATTTTATACACATCAGTGAATACATGTCAATCCCAATCGCCCAATTCAGCCCACCACCATCCTCACCCCACCGCAGTTTTCCCCCCTTGGTGTCCATATGTCTGTTCCCTACATCTGTGTCTCAACTTCTGCCCTGCAAACCAGCTCATCTGTACCATTTTTCTAGGTTCCACATACATGCGTTAATATATATTTGTTTTTCTCTTTCTGACTTACTTCACTCTGTATGACAGTCTCTAGATCCAACCACGTCTCAACAAATGACTCAATTTCGTTCCTTTTTATGGCTGAGTAATATTCCATTGTATATATGTACCACAACTTCTTTATCCATTCGTCTGTTGATGGGCATTTAGGTTGCTTCCATGTCCTGGCTATTGTAAATAGCGCTGCAGTGAACATTTGGGTGCATGTGTCTTTTTGAATTACGGTTTTCTCTGGGTATATGCCCAGTACTGGGATTGCTGGGTCATATGGTAATTCTATTTTTAGTTTTTTAAGGAACCTCCATAATGTTCTCCATAGTGGCTGTATCAATTTACATTCCCACCAACAGTGCAAGAGGGTTCCCTTTTCTCCACACCCTCTCCAGCATTTGTTGTTTGTAGATTTTCTGATGATGCCCATTCTAACTGGTGTGAGGTGATACCTCATTGTAGTTTTGATTTGCATTTCTCTAATAATTAGTGATGTTGAGCATCTTTTCATGTGCTTGGTGGCCGTCTGTATGTCTTCTTTGGAGAAATGTCTATTTAGGTCTTCTGCCCATTTTTGGATTGGGGTGTTTGTTTCTTTAATATTGAGCTGAATGAGCTGTTTATATATTTTGGAGATTAATCCTTTGTCCATTGATTCGTTTGCAAATATTTTCTCCATTCTGAGGGGTGTTTTTTCGTCTTGTTTATGGTTTCCTTTGCTGTGCAAAAGCTTTGAAGTTTCATTAGGTCCCATTTGTTTATTTTTGTTTTTATTTCCATTACTCTAGGAGGTGGATCAATAAAGATCTTGCTGTGATTTATGTCAAAGAGTGTTCTTCCTATGTTTTCCTCTAAGAGTTTTATAGTGTCCAGTCTTACATTTAGGTCTCTAATCCATTTTGAGTTTATTTTTGTGTATGGTGTTAGGGAGTATTCTAATTTCATTCTTTTACATGTAGCTGTCCAGTTTTCCTAGCACCACTTATTGAAGAGACTGTCTTTTCTCCTCTGTATATCTTTGCCTCCTTTGTCATAGATTACTTGACCATAGGTGCGTGGGTTTATCTCTGGGCTTTCTATCTTGTTCCATTGATCTATATTTCTGTTTTTGTGCCAGTACCATATTGTCTTGATTACTGTAGCTTTGTAGTATAGTCTGAAGTCAGGGAGTCTGATTCCTCCAGCTCCGTTTTTTTCCCTCAAGACTGCTTTGGCTATTCGGGGTCTTTTGTGTCTCCATACAAATTTTAAGATGATTTGTTCTAGCTCCGTAAAAAATGCCATTGGTAATTTGATAGGGATTGAATGGAATCTGTAGATTGCTTTAGGTAGTATAGTCATTTTCACAATGTTGATTCTTCCAATCCAAGAACATGGTATATCTCTCCATCTGTTGGTATCATCTTTAATTTCTTTCATCAGTGTCTTATAGTTTTCTGTATACAGGTCTTTTGTCTCCCTAGGCAGGTTTATTCCTAGGTATTTTATTCTTTTTGTTGCAATGGTAAATGGGAGTGTTTCCTTAATTTCACTTTCAGATTTTTCATCATTAGTGTATAAGAATGCAAGAGATTTCTGTGCATTAATTTTGTATCCTGCAACTTTACCATATTCATTAATTAGCTCTAGCAGTTTTCTGGTGGCAGTTTTAGGATTCTCTATGTATAGTATCATGTCATCTGCAAAACAGTGACAGTTTTACTTCTTCTTTTCCAATTTGTATTCCTTTCATTTCTTTTTCTTCTCTGATTGCCGTGGCTAGGACTTCCAGAACTATGTTGACTAATAGTTGTGAGAGTGGACATCCTTGTCTCATTCCTGATCTTAGAGGAAATGCTTTCAATTTTTCACCATTGAGAATGATGTTTGCTGTGGGTTTGTCTTATATGGCCTTTATTATGTTGAGGTAGGTTCCCTCTATGCCCACTTTCTGGAGAGTTTTTATCATAAATGGGTGTTGAATTTTGTCAAAAGCTTTTTCTGCATCTATTGAGATGATCATATGGTTTTTCTTCTTCAATTTGTTAATATGGTGTATCACATTGATTGATTTGTGTATATTGAAGAATCCTTGCATCCCTGGGATAAATCCCACTTGATCGTGGTGTATGATCCTTTTAATGTGTTGTTGGATTCTGTTTGCTAGTATTTTGTTGAGGATTTTTGCATCTATCAGTGATATTGGTTTGTAATTTTCTTTTTTTGTAGTGTCTTTGTCGGTTTTTAACCATAAGTTTTGATTGGGATTTTCAACAGTTTTTTAAAGCAATCTTGTATGTAAAAAAAGCAAATTATTCCTGATGTACATCAAGTAAGATCATGTTATTTAGCTTTTACCTTGAGATGATTGCTGTATATTGAAAGAAATAATATGTATATATCTAGTATTTAGAAGAAAAAGATATTTTTATTGATGACCAAGGGTTAACATTTTTATTAAGTACATGAATTAAATTTTCTCTATCTCTTCAACAGATAATCTTGGAATAAAAATACAAAATACTCAGACTTGACTACATTTTAATAGTTAATCTAAGGGTTGTTCACACTCCATCTGGTAATCATGTTTTCTCTTATTTAGTTTGACAATAATAATATGTCAATGTCTTCCTCATAGAATAGAAATATTTACCAGCAATGTTCATTACATATGTGTTAACAGAAATACAACAATGTTTGGTACATCTTCTACCTTTAATGAGCTTAACTAAAATCGGAGAGTGACTACATATTTGTGAAGAGCTAACCATAGTCTAAATAACAGTAATGGTATGAAACATGAAAATTCTCATATAAACTGCTGTGTATAAACTAGCAAAGTTAGTTCATCAAAATCTTGGTTGAAGATACAGCTTCTGTTGATCCAGAAGTTTTTTTCACTCTTAGCTTATGTGATAGAGAGATTCTCAAGTTTGTATGCAAAGAAATACAAACAAGGATGTTCATTATACCAATGTTTGTACTATAAAACATTTTAAAACTACTGTCCATCAGTGTATTAGTATTTTTAGGGCTGCAATAACAAAATACCACAGACTGAGTGGTTTAAACAGCATAAATTTATGTTCTCACAGTTCTAGAGGCTGAAAGTTTAAAATCAAATTTCGGCAGTTTACTTTCTCCTGAGGACTCTCTCCTTGGCTTGCAGATAGTTGTCTTCTCGCTGTTTCCTCACATGGAAACATGTGAATGGAAAGGAATACCTTTCTCTGTGTGTTTCCTTGGTATCTCTTCTTCTTCTTATAAGGACACCAGCTATCAGATTAGGGCACAACCCTCATGACATCATTTCACCTTAATTACCTCTTTAAAGGTTCTGTCTCCAAATATAGTCACATTGGGGGTAACAGCTTCAATGTATGAATTTGGGGGGGGCACATTTCCGTCAATAACAATCAACCAAAAAATAAATAAAAATTTTTGGTCTATATACACAGTTAAATATTCAATAGCAATGAAACTAAATTACATCAGTCAGCTTAACCTATACTTATGCTGTGCTAACAAATGATCCCAGTGGCTTACAATAAAGTTTATTACTCTCTCACACTACATCATAGATTAGCCTCTGTCCTGTTTTCCAACCTTTGCACTCTGGAAACAAATTGACAAAGATATTTCTATAAGGATCATCAAGATTTTCATGGAAAAGAGAAAGAAATCACAAAGTCATACCACTGACACTCATCACTTTCCTTCACATTTCATTGTCTAAAACAAATCTTATGGCCATTTCTGACATCAACAGGACACATATAATTCTCCCACTGGAGAAGCAGAAAATATTTTATACTCTACAACAGAAAAAAATCAATTTCATTTTTTAGGTATCAGTATAGATAAATCTCACATGAACGAGTGATAAAAAGGAAGCTGAAGATAGATACAGCGTAATATGGCACTAGCATAAAACACAACTTAATACTTTGAGGATATTTATTTAACATCAGTATAAAGGCACTCAGGGGAAATAGTAAGTACAAAATCGGGGATATTGGTTACTTCTGAAGAGAGCATGAAGATGTGTTTGGGAAGTGGACAAACAGATGTGCGTTATATTATTCTATGTATCTTCTTCATGTTTGAAAAGATTCAGTATAAGAACATTATTTTAAAAGACCAGAAATAGTTGTTATGAGGATAATGAGATCTCTATTGGATTTTCTGACATATATTAGTGGTTTATTATTATTTTTGTATTGAATTAAATCTGATGGTTAAAGAGTGCGTGATAAACTTTCCTAGTTGAAAACTTCTGCAATGTAAAACTTTTTACTGTACTTATGCTTGTATATCTCTTGGACTGTGTGCAGCTTAAGGAGGTATAGGACTTAATCACTTTTACATGAACTGTGCCTAGAATGGTAAACATATATCTAGAGGTAATAAAGCTTCTTTAAATTCAACTTCTTCCTTTATTCTATATTTCAAGTGTTTTACATCATGCAAGGATTACATTTTAAGAGAAAAAAGTAAAATTCCATTTAAATTTCTGTCTTATGCTTCCCAGTAATCAGTGTGCTATTTGACATTTAATTCCTTGACCTTCTTATCACCAATGACCTTCTCCTCCACTTAATTTACTAGCTGTCATGAATAAATCTTCTATATTGTCATTTCTCTATATTTAAAAATATTGTAAGTCAAACATGTCACTTCTGATCACAACCTCTTCAATTTTTCACAAGTACTCAACTTTGGAGTTTTACATATGGATGTGACAAAGTGACAGAAGGGCAAGAAAGTTTAAGACATTGGCAAAATTACTATTAAATGGTGAACTGTAGCGAATACTGTAGTTATTTACCTAGTACACTTTCCTCAGTTTTTTACTAACAAAATCTCTTTTAGTTGGAAGCAGCACCAGAAGATGAATCAAGATGGGGGTCGGGGAGAGGACACTTCTGGGAATCTTTTTTTACTTTTTTACGACAGGAACACCCTTTGGCTGTTCTTTTTCTTCCTTCTTATGTGAGAAGTTAGTGAGAGGACAATGTTTGGGACTGCAGGATTCTTCTTCTCACCATTAAAGAAATACCAAAAAATTTGCACAGACACCAACGCCCTGATATTATTGCACTACTGGAGGGACTCAAGTCTTTACCTCCAAACATTTTGTTGCATGAGGAAAATTAATGTACTTTTATAACCCATTCAAAGTCATGCATGTGTTTTGTGTTTAGCCATAATCTAGATTTTAGAATCAAAGCTAATTAAGTAGGCAAATTTCAAAGGAAATAGACATGCTACACAGATTGGAAGCAAATAGACTAGGTGAAAATTAGGGGAAAGTATTGAGAGCTGGGTTCATAGAATGCAACCAACTGATCCTAGAATTACTTTATAAGTTAATAAAAGGCTACCAACTTCAAATGGACCAGAAATATTTCCCAAATTCTTACTAAGTTTTTCTGCTCAACTTAGTCTTGGTTTCCACAGTGAAATCTTCACTCTCCTCAGACTTCTGTCTTCTGCTACTTCTGAATCCTTGTTTTCCTCAGAAGACATTTCCCTCTTTACAAAGAGAAGAGAAACTCTTTAGCGAGAACTTTCTGAACATTGTCTGCAGATCAGTCTTAGAAACTGAGTTCCATCTTCTCCTTCCCTGCCTCCCTCTTACAATCCAGAGACTCTTCTTTCTCTCATCTAAGAACTACTCTTCCACCATTTCTTAAGGCTCCTATTCCTCCTCATCCAGAATCAGATTTTATGTATCCTTTCTATTTCCTTTGAAACTCCCACTCAAGTGGCTTTTTAAAAATATCATAAACTCTTTCAAGATGTATCTGACCAAATCTTTTGTCTGTTTTTCTGTTTGGTTGTCCACCTTTTGCTTACTAATTTGTAGTTCTTTTCATATTCTTCAAACATGTTAGATATTTGTATTTTGAGAATTGTTAGACATATCTATAGTAAATATTTTTCTCACCCTGCCCCATGTATTGCATGCTTTTTTAATTGAAGTATAGTTGATTTACAGTATTGTGTTAGTTTCAGGTGTATAGCAAAGTGATTCAGTTATACGTATATATTTTTATCAGATTATTTTATATTATAGGCTATTATAAGATACTGAATATAGTTCCCTGTGCTATACAATTATTCCTTGTTGCTTATCTATTTTATGCATAGTAGTTTGTATCTTTTAATTCCATGCTCCTAATCTATCCCTCCCCCCTCCCTTTCCCCTTTGATAATCATAAGTTTATTTTCTATGTCTGTGAGTATGTTTCTATATTGGATATAGATTCATTTGTATTATTTTTTAGATTCTACATATAAGTGATATCCTATAATATTTGTCTTTTTCTGTATGACTTACTTCACTTACTATGATATTCAGTAGGTCCATCCTTGTAGCTGCAGATTACAATATTTATTTCTTTTTCATGCCTGAATAATATTCCACTGTATGTAATATATACCATATCTTATTAAGCCAATTGTCAGTTGATAGGCACTTGGGTTATTTCCATGTCTTGGTTATTTTAAACAGTGCTGATATGAACACTGGGGTGCATATATCTTTTAGAATCAGACTTTTTGTCTTTTCCAGATACATGCCCAGGAGTGGGATTGCTGGATCATATGGTAGCTCTTAGTTTTCTAAGGACCTCCATACTGTTTTCCATAGTGGCTGTACTAATTTACATTCCTACCAGTGGTATAGGATGGTTCCCTTTTCTCCACATCCTCTCTAACATTTATTACTTGTAGACTTTTTGATGATAGCCATTGTGACCAGTGTGAAGTGATACCTTATTGTGGTTTTGATTTGCATTTCTCTAATACTTAGTGATGTTGAACATTTTTTTTTTTTATGTACCTGTTGGCCATCTGTATGTTTTCTTTGGAGAAATGTCTGTTTAGGTCTTCTGCCCATATTTGATTGGAATTTTTTTTTTTTTTGATATTGAGTTGTATGAGCTGTTTGTATATTTTGGATATTAAACCCTTGTTGTTTGTATCATTTGCAAATATTTATTGATGGTTTTCTTTGCTGTGCAAAATCTTTTAAGTTTGATAATGTCCCATTTCTTTATTTTTACTTTTATTTCTTTTGCCTTGGGAGACTGATCTAAGAAAATATAGCTACAATTATATCCAAGAATGTTTTGAGTACATTCTCTTTTAGGAGTTTTATGGTATTGTGTCTTATATTTAGATCTGTAAACCATTTTGAGTTTATTTTTGTATATGGTTAGAGGGTATGTTCTAATTTCATTGATTTACATAAAGCTGTCCAGCTTTCCCAACACCACATGTTGAAGAGACTGTCTTTACTCCATTGTATATTTCTGCCTCCTTTGTCATAAATTAATTGACTGTAGGTGTGTGGGTTTATTTCTGGGCTCTCTATTGTGTTCCATTTATATATCTGGTTTTGTGCCAATATCACACTGTTTTGATTACTATAGCTTTGCAGTACTGTTTAAGTCAAGAAGATTTTTGTGTCCAGCTTTTTTCTTTTTCCTCAGGATTGCTTTGGCAATTCTGGGTCTTTTGTAGTTCCATATAAATTTTAGGATAATTTGTTCTAGTTCTGTGAAAAATCCCAGAATATGGGATTTGATTTTTATTTTGTTCTAGATTCAAGTATAGAAAATAAAAATTTGAAATTTCAAACATTTTTTAACTCCAAGATGGTTTCCTATGGTTGATTATGTACCAAATTTAACTAAATTCTTATAATAGTAATCTATTAGCACAATAATGAAAGAAATACTAGTGTACCCAAAATGAACCTAAGTGGTATTACAGTGAGGCATAGTAATATTTTTACACATGAGCATTATTGTAATATGATAGATTACTTTTTAAGAATATGTTTAAGGACAGCAGTCTAACATATTTTTTTAAGGAGTAACAAACCAGTGTGGAACAGAAAAACACTTCTGGTTATATTGAGTATATTCTGAGACCTTCAAGATGGTGGAGGAGTAAGACGTGGAGATCACCTTCCTCCCCACAAGTACATCAGAAATACATCTACATGTGGAACAACTCCTACAGAACACCTACTGAACGCTGGCAGAAGACCTCAGACTGCCCAAAAGGCAAGAAACTCCCCACGTACCTGGGTAGGGCAAAAGAAAAAAGAAAAAACAGAGACAAAAGAATAGGGATGTGACCTACACCTCTGGGAGGGAGCTGTGAAGGAGGAAAGTTTCCACACACTAGGAAGCCCCTTCACTGGCAGAGACAGGGGTGGCGGTGGGAGGCTTCAGAGCCACAGAGGAGAGTGCAGCAATACGGGTGCAGAGGGTAAAGCAGAGAGATTCCCGCACAGAGGATCGATGCCGACCAGCACTCACCAGCTTGAGAGGCTTGTCAGCTCACCCACCGGCGTGGGTGGGGGCTGGGAGCTGAGGCTTGGGATTCGGTGGTCAGATCCCAGGGAGAAGATGGGTTGGCTGCGTGAACACAGCCTGAAGGCGGCTAGTGCACCACAGCTAGCCAGGAGGGAGTCCAGGAAAAAGTCTGGAGCTGTCTAAGAGGCAAGAGACCATTGTTTTGGGGTGCACGAGGAGAGAGGATTCAGAGCACTGCCTAAAGGAGCTCCAGAGATGGGCGCGAGCTGTGGCTATCAGCACGGACACCAGAGGCATGAAATGCTAAGGCTGCTTATGAAGCTACCAAGAAGACTGTATGCAACAACAGGTCACTATCCACACTTCCCCTCCTGGGAGCCTGTGCATCCTGCCACTGCCAGGATCCCATGATCCAGGGACAACTTCCCTGGGAAAACACACAGTGTGCCTCAGGCTGATGAAATGTCACACTGGCCTCTGCCACCGCAGGCTCACCCCGCATTCCATACCGCTTCCTCCCCCCAGTCTGAATGAGCCAGAGCCCCCTAATCAGCTGCTACTTTAACCTCATCCTGTCTGGGTGGGGAATACTCACCCTCAGGTGACCTACATGCATAGGCAGGGCCAAATCCAAAGCTGAACCCCAGAAGCTGTACGAACAAAGAAGAGAAAGGGAAATTTCTCCCAGCAGCCTCAGGAGCAGAGGATTAAATATCCACAATCAACTTGATGTACTCTGCACTTCTGAAATACCTGAATAGACAAAGAATCATCACAAAATTGAGGAGATGGACTTTGTGTGATTCTGTCTATATAGCTTTGCTTTTACCATTTGTCCTAGGGTTCTGTTTGTCCATTTTTATTTTTTAAGTATAATTTTTTAGAGTTTGTTATCATTGGTGGATTCGTTTTTTGGTTTGGATGCTCTCCTTTTTTTTAATTACTTTTCAATTTTTTGTATTTTTAATTATTTATTTTTTATTTTAATAACCTTCTTTTCTTTTCTTTTCATTCTTTCTTCTTTCTTTCTTTCTTTCTCTCTGTTTCTTTCTTTGTTTCTTTCTTTTTTTTTTCTTTCCTTTTTTCTCACTTTTCTTCTGAGCCATGTGGCTGACAGGGTCTTGGAGCTCTGGCCGGGTGTCAGGCCTGTGCCTCTGAGGTGGGAAAGCCGAGTTCAGGACATTGGTCCACTAGAGACCTCCTGGCTCCATGTAATATCAAACAGCAAAAGCTCTCCCAGTGATCTCCATCTCAATGGTAAGACCCAGCTCCACTCAACGACCAGCAATCTACAGTGCTGGACACACTACACAAAACAACTAGCAAAACAGGAACAAAACCCCACCCATTAGCAGAGAGGCTGCATAAAATCATAATAAGGTCACAGAGACCCCAAAACACAACACTGGACACAGTCTTGCCCATCAAAAAGGCAAGATCCAGCGTCATCCATGAGAACATAGGCACCAGCCCCCTCCACCAGGAAGGCTACACAGCCCACTGAATGAACCTTACCCACTGGGGGTACACCAAAAACAATGGGAACTACTAACCTGCAGCCTGTGAAAAGGAGACCCCAAAAATAGTAAGTTAAGCAAAATGAGAAGACAGAGAAACACACAGCAGATGAAGGAGCAAGGTAAACACCCACCAGACCAAACAAATGAAGAAGAAATAGGCAATCTACCTGAAAAAGAATTCAAAGTAATGATAGTAAAGATGATCCAAAATCTTGGAAATAGACAAAATACAAAAACGTTTAACAAGGACATAGAAGAACTAAAGAGCAAACAAAAAATGATGAACAACACAATAAATGAGATTAAAAGCTCTCTAGAAGGAATCAATAGCAAAATAACTGAGGCAGAAGAATGGATAAGTGACCTGGAAGATAAAATAGTGGAAATAACTACCTCAGAGCAGAATAAAGAAATAAGAATGAAAAGAATTGAGGACAGTCTCACAGACCTCTCACAGACCTCACAGTCTCACAGACCACAACATTAAACACACCAACATTCAAATTATAGGGGTCCCAGAAGAAGAAGAGAAAAAGAAAGGGACTGAGAAAATATTTGAAGACATTAGAGTTGAAAACTTCCCTAATATGGGGAAGGAAATAGTCAATCAAGTCCAAGAAGTGTAGAGAGTCCCATACAGGATAAATCCAAGGAGAAACACACCAAGACACATATTAATCAAACTATCAAAAATTAAATACAAAGAAAAAATATTAAAAGCAGCAAGGGAAAAGCAACAAATAACATACAAGGGAATCCCCATAAGGTTAACAGCTGATCTTTCAGAAGAAATTCTGCAAGCCAGAAGGGCATGGAAGGACATATTTAAAGTGATGAAAGGGAAAAATCATCAACCAAGATTACTCTACCCAGCAAGGATCTCATTCAGATTCGTTGGAGAAATTAAAACCTTACAGACAAGCAAAAGTTAATAGAATTCAACACCACCAAACCAGCTTTACAACAAGTGCCAAAGGAACTTCTCTAGGCAGGAAACACAAGAGAAGGAAAAGACCTACAATAACAAACCCAAAACAATTAATAAAACGGTAAGAGGAACATACATGTCAATAACTACCTTAAATGTAAATGGATTAAATGCTCCAACCAAAAGACATAGAGTGGCTGAATGGATAAAACAACAAGACGCATATATATGCTGTCTACAAGAGACCCACTTCAGACCTAGGGACACATAAAGACTGAAAGTGAGGGGACAGAAAAAGATAGTGCATGCAAATGGAAATCAAAAGGAAGCTGGAGTAGCAATTCTCATATCACACAAAATAGACTTTAAAATAAAGACTATTACAAGAGACAAAGAAGGACACTACATAATGATCAAGGGATCAATCCAAGAAGAAGATATAACAGTTATAAATATTTATGCACACAACATAGGAGCACCTCAATACATAAGGCAAATGCTAACAGCCATAAAGTGGGAAATCGACAGTACACAATCATAGCAGGGGTTTAACACCCCACTTTCACCAATGGACAGATCATCCAAAATTAAAATAAATAAGGAAACACACAAGCTTTAAATAATACATTAAACAAGATGGACTTAATTGATATTTATAGGACATTCCATCCAAAAACAGCAGAATACACTTTCTTCTCAAGTGCTCATGGAACATTTTCCAAGATAGATAATATCTTGGGTCACAAGTCAAGCCTTGGTAAATTTAAGAAAATTGAAATCATATCAAGTATCTTTTCCGACAACAATGCTATAAGCCTAGATATCAATTATAGGAAAAAATTTGTAAAAAATACAAACACAAGGAAGCTAAACAATACACTACAAAATAACCAAGGGATCACTGATGAAATCAAACAGGAAATCAAAAAATACCTAGAAACAAATGACATGAAGACATGATGACCCAAAATCTATGGGATGCAGCAAAAAGCAGTTCTAAAAGGGAAGTTTATAGCAATACAATCCTACCTCAAGAAAAAAGAAATATCTCAAATAAACAACCTAACGTTACACCTAAAGCAATTAGAGAAAGAAGAACAAAAAACCCCAAAGTTAGCAGAGGGAAAGAAATCATAAAGGTCAGATCAGAAATAAATGAAAAAGAAATGAAGGAAATGATAGCAAAGATCAACAAAACTAAAACCTGGTTCTTTGAGAAGACAAACAAAATTGATAAACTATTAGCCAGAGTCATCAAGAAAAAAAGGGGGAAGACTCAATTCAACAGAATTAGAAATGAAAATAGAGAAGTAATAACTGACACTCCAGAAATACAAAGGATCATGAGAGATTACCACAGCAACTATATGCCAATAAAATGGACCACCTGGAAGAAATGGACAAATCCTTAGAAAAGCACAACCTTCAGAGACTGAGCCAGGAAGAAAGAGAAAATAAAAACAGACCAATCACAAGCACTGTATTTGACACTGTGATTAAAAATCTTCCAACAAACAAAAGCTCAGGACCAGATGGCTTCACAGGCGAATTCTGTCAAATATTTAGAGAAGAGCTAACACCAATCCTTTTCAAAATCTTCCAAAATATAGCAGAGGGAGGAACACTCCCAAACTCATTCCACGAGGCCACCATCACCCTGATACCAAAACCAGACAAAAATGTCACAAAGAAAGAAAACTACAGGCCAGTATCACTGCTGAACATAGATGCAAGAATCCTCAACAAAATACTAGCTAATAGAATCCAACAACACATTAAAAGGATCATACACCCTGATCAAGTGGGGTTTATCCCAGGAATGCAAAGATTCTTCAATATACACAAATCAATCAATGTGATAAACCACATTAACAAATTGAAGAATAAAAACCATATGAACATCTCAATAGATGCAGAAAAAGCTGTTGACAAAATTCAACACCCATTTATGATAAAAGCCCTCCAGAAAGTAGGCATAGAAGCATACTTCATAGAAGTATGCATAGAAGAAACTCACCTGAACATATTAAAGGGCATATATGACAAGCCCACAGCCAACATCGTTCTCAATGGTGAAAAACTTAAACCATTTCCACTAAGATCAGAAAGAAGACAAAGTTGTCCACTCTCACCACTATTATTCAACATAGTTTTGGAAGTTTTAGCCACAGCAATCAGACACGAAAAAGAAATAAAAAGAATGCAAATTGGAAAAGAAGAAGTAAAGTTGTCACTGTTTGCAGATGACATGATTCTATACATAGAGAATCCTAAAGATGCTACCAGAAAACTACTAGAGCTAATCAATGAATTTGGTAAAGTAGGAGTATACAAAATTAATGCACATAAATCTCTTGCATTCCTATACACTAATGATGAAACATCTGAAAGAGAAATTAAGGAAACACTCCCATTTACCATTGCAACAAAAGGAATAAAATACCTAGGAATAAACCTACTTAAGGAGACAAAAGAACAGTATGCAGAAAAGTATAGGACATGGATGAAAGAAATTAAAGGTGATACAAACACATGGAGAGATATACCATGTTCTTGGAATGAAAGAATCAACATTGTGAAAATGGCTATACTACCCAAAGCAATCTACAGATTCAATGCAATCCCTATCAAACTACCAATAGCATTTTTCACAGAACTAGAACAAAAAATTTCACAATTTGTATGGCGAGACAAAAGACCCCAAGTAGCCAAAGCAATCTTGAGAAAGAAAAACGAAGCTGGAGGAATCAGGCTTCCAGAATTCAGAATATACTACAAACTTACAGTAATCAAGACAGTATGGTACTGGCACAAAAACAGAAATATAGATCAATGGAACAGGATAGAAAGCCCAGAGATAAACTCACGCACATATGGTCACGTTCTTTTTTTTAAAGGAGGCAGGAATATACAGTGGAGAAAAGAATGCCTCTTCAATAAGTGGTGCTGGGAAAACTAAACAGCTACATGTGAAGAATGAAATTAGAACACTTCCTAACACCATACACAAAAATAAACTCAAAATGAGTTAGAGACCTAAATGTAAGACGAGACACTATAAAACTCTTAGAAGAAAACATAGGCAGAACACTCTATGACATAAATCATACCAATATCCTTTTGGACCCACCTCCTAGAGAAATGGAAATAAAAACAAAAATAAACAAATTAGGCCTAATGAAACTTAAAAGCTTTTGCACAGCAAAGGAAAACATAAACAAGACAAAAAGACAACCCTCAGAATGAGAGAAAATATTTTCAAATGAAGCAACTGACAAAGGATTAATCTCTAAAACTGACAAGAAGCTCATGCAGCTCAATATTTAAAAAGCCAGAAACCCAATCCAAAAATGGGCAGAAGACCTAAATAGATATTTCTCCAAAGAAGATATACAGATTGACAACAAACACATGAAAGGATGCTCAACATCACTAATCATTAGAGAAATGCATATCAAAACTACAATGAGGTATCACCTCACACCAGTCACAATGGCCATCATCAAAAAATCTACAAACAATAAATGCTGCAGAGGGTGTGTAGAAAAGGGAACCCTCTTGCACTGTAGGTGGGAATGTAAACTGATACAGCCAGTATGGAGAACAGTATGGAGGTTCCTTAAAAAACTAAAAATAGAACTACAATACAATCCAGCAATTCCACTACTGGGCGTATACCCTGAGAAAACCATAATTCAAAAACAGTCATGTACCACAATGTTCATTGCAGCTCTATTTACAATAGCCAGGGCATGGAAGCAACCTAAGTGTCCATTGACAGATGAATGGATAAAGAAGATATGGCACATATATACAATGGAATATTACTCAGCCATAAAAGGAAATGAAATTGAGTTATTTGTACTGAGGTGGCTGGACATAGAGACTGTCATACAGAGTGAAGTAAGTCAGAAAGAGTAAAACAAATACCATATGCTAATACATATATATGGAATCTAAAAAAAAAAAAAAAAGGGTTCTGAAGAACCTAAGGGCAGGACAGGAATAAAGACGTATATGTAGAGAATGGACTTGAGGACATGTGGAAGGGGAAGGGTAAACTGGGAAGAAGTGAGAGAGTGGCATGGACATATATACACTACCAAATGTAAAATAGATATCTAGTGAGAAGCAGCCTCATAGCACAGGGAGATCAGCTCAGTGCTTTTTGACCTCCTAGAGGTGTAGGATATGGAGGGTGGGAGGGAGACACAAGAGGGAGGAGATATGGTATATATGTATATGTATAGCTGATTCGCTTTGTTATAAAGCAGAAACCAACACAGCATTGTAAAGCAATTATACTCCAATAAAGATGTTTAAAAAAAAAAGGAAAAGAAAAAAAAAAGTATATTCTGTAGAATAGAATTTAATAAATTATTTTAAGGGACTGTGATATATATCTAGAAATCAGTTTTAGAAAGGTATCAAATCAAATACATTTTCATATTTGTAGTAACATATCCATGTTTTTCATAGAAAATCCTAGTTTTCAGTTTTATAACATCTTAAAGTATGGAAGTGTCCTGTATTATTCTCTTTAAAAAGTCATTTAGTTTTGGCTGCATTCAACATTTAAAACTTATAATTGGGAAAAACATTTTTTTCTATAAATAATAATCACAGTAATTTCAAATGTATTTTCGTCTGTATGTAACCTAAGAGCCAGTATTATAGGAATTTTTGAGACTCTACAACAGAAGGATAATAACAGAAAGGAAAATATTATTCCATATATTTTCAATTTTACATGTTCTTCATGAAATAAATTGAACTATCATGAAATCACTGCAAAATTATTACTATATGCTTTTGTTTATCTCTTTTTTGCAAAAGGGAAAATTCTACTTTCTCCACATGCTTACAAAGATAATGTGGCATACAAGGAATAACACATGAGAAAAAAAATCAAATCATCTGGAAATACGGAATTCTGTCCGAACAGTTTAGATATTACTGACTGGTAAGACTGGTTAATTGTACTGAGAGTTTCTCTAAAACATTTCCAACCTGAGTGAAAATGAATCAATATTTACTGATGAAAGATTATACATCTTTGAAAGAAGCAGACAAACTCTGAAATTGGTCTCTTACTACCTGAAACAAACTCCTGTTAGTGTACAGTCTGTGGGATGTAGAATAAAATAACATTACCTTTGACATGTAATTGATTTTAGTTTTTAGAAGATACTAAACTAATCAATAACAATTATGATGACAGGAACTAGCGTCTCACTTTCAGAAGTTCACTAAAAAATATTCTCTATATTCATAGGAATGTGAAGGTAATAGGCACGAGCTCTCTGCCATAAAATGCCTCTCCAAATAGCTACAGTGATGTGCAAATCAATATATGTCCAAAGCAATGGGTGATATGCAGAATCTTCCAATTGAGTACAATAGTATAAAGTGATGGTAAAATCAAAACTCTGAATTTCAGTGAGACTGCTTTTGGCTGTAAGTATAGCAGAGCCACCTATAATAGATAAAATAAGAAAATATATTTGCTCAAACAACTAGAAGTCCAGAGGTACAACTGATTCAATCTAGCTAAATCCATTGCATCTAGTCTGTATCTCTGCAATTTCCCAAACTATGAATTCATCTGTCTTCATTCCTAAGGTAGTGTCCTTCATGAGAACAAAACAACTATGGAATGTCGAAGCTTCACAGTCACATAGCACAAAATTAACAGAATGAGAAATTATATCTTCTGGTGGTTTATTTTAGGAAATAGAAAACTTCTTTATCTTTAGCCCCCAGCAAACCCCTTTTTCACCTCTTTGTCTTGGAGTCAGCCATATGCCAATCCTAGAAGCAAAGGGAATTTGCAGTTAATTGGTTTAGGGATTACCATTGGATTTATCAGGCTCCTCCCTGGACCTGTAGATGAAGGAAGATTTCCATTTTCTATGAAGAAAATATAGTAACCTGAAAAAAAAATTAGAGTACTCCCCAAATTAGAAATAAGATAGAGTTTCATATATTGGCAAATAAAAATATTATTAAGCTCTATTTTTCAGCTATACTAAAACAATAAAAATTATACTCAAAAGGAAAATATAAGCTTTATCTATAAGAGGAATTGTCAAAAAAAAACAACACAAAAACAAAAACAAAAACAAAAAACAGTGGCCAGGTAAAATCTATTTATTCACACATTCATTCTTTAATGACATCTTCTCCTCATTGAGATTATATTCTAGTTAGGAAGATAAACAAATCAATAATTAAATGAACAAAATAACTACATAATGCTAAAGATCTATGAAAGAAATAAACCAGGAACTATGATAGAGAATAATAGGTGGAAGGTCGGACTACTTTTTGTAGAATGATCAGAGAAAGATTACCTGAGGAGACAACATTTAAACTTAAATATGAATGTTGAAAAACAAGTAAAGAACAATGGAATAGAGAAGGTTGCTTGAGAAAAAGGAAACAATGGGTAAAAGCTCTTTGATACACACACACATTCTGGCCTGTGGAATCAAGACTCACGCTGTTAAGAGTGAAAGTGAGGTAGAAGAGACTTACAATAACGAAACAATGCAAAATAAGTATGTAAAGTTGATCAGTGCTTTCAACAGAAATAAGTGGGGAAGGCTTGAATAAGATGGGAATGATGAGGATAGGAAAAGGTTGGACATGTTAAGAGTGATCAGGAAAGAGCTTCAAAGAAAAGGTGAAATTTGAACAAACACCAGAAGGAAATGAAAGAATAAACCATTCATGGATCTGGAGGAAAATTGGCTTAGGCAGAGGGAAATGGAAATACAAACACACAAGATGAGAGATTGCCTGATGTTTTTGGTAAAAGCAAAAAGGCCAAGTAGCTAAAGCAAAATGAGCAAGTTGGGAGAGAAGAAGGAGCTGAAGTATTGTATAACTTTGTAGGTCTTGGTAAGAACTTTCGCTTTTACTCTAAGATCAAAGCCATTGGAGGATGAGTTGAGTAAGAGCTACAATGATCTACATGATCTGACAGATTTAAAAGATCACTCAAGCTGCTGTGTTGTGAATTAGAATACAAGGGGGCAAAGGCAAAATGGGGCCTTATTAGGATGCTGTTGAAAAATCCAAGTAGTAGATAACAATTGGGACAAAGCAGTAACAGTAGAGGTGGTTGACAATGGTTGAATTCTGGATATGTATTAAAGCAAAAATGGAAAGGAAAGGATTTCCTGATGGATTAGATGTGGGTCTGAGAAAAAGTATCCAATCTATTAGGAAAAAAAATGACAAGTTCCAAATTTCTAGGGGAAATGGCTATTCCCAAGTATATATAAATATAAATAATGTAACAAGATAAAAATTGCTTCATGTATTGTAATTCTTCATGTCTTTTTCAATAAATTTTATTACTTTTAACAAAGAGAATCTCATAATGGTGAGCTTAACTTTACTTCTGGAAGTAAGTTATTCTGTGATAAGTAAACAATGAGCAATTACACCAACATTATTTTTACAAGTATTGTTTATTTATTTATTTTGTTTTGTTTTTAATTTTTATTGGAGTATAGTTGATTTACAATGTTATTTTAGTTTCAGGTATACAGCCAAGTGAATCAGTTATATATATATCCACTCTTTTTTAGGTTCTATTCCCATATAGGTCATTACAGAGTATTGAGTAGAGTTCCCTGTACTATACAGCAGGCTCTTTTTAATCTATTTTATATATGGCAGTGTGTATGTGTCAATCCCAATCTCCTAATTTATCCTTCCCCTACCTTACCCCCTGATAACCATAACTTTGTTTTCTACATCTGTAACTCTATTTCTGTTTTATAGATAAGTTCATTCGTACCCTTTTTTAAATTTCACATATAAGTGATATCATATATTTGTCTTTTAGTGTCTGACTTACTTCATTCAGTATGACAATCTCTAGGTCCTTCTATATTGCTGCAAATGGCATTATTTTGTTCTTTTTTATGGCTGAGTAATATTCCATTGTATATATGTACCACATCTTCTTATCCACTCCTCTGTTGATGGATAGTTAGATTGTTTCTTTGTCCTGGCTATTGTAAATTGTGCTGCAATGAATATTGGGGTGCATGTATGCTTTCGAATTATGGTTTTCTCAGGATATATGCCCAGAAGTGGGATTGCTAGATCATATGGTAACTTTATATTTAGTTTTTTAAGGAACCTCCATACTGTTCTCCATAGTGGCTGTACCAAGTTACATTCCCACCAATAATGTAGGAGGGTTCCCTTCTCTCCACACCCTCTCCAGCATTTATTGTTTGTAGATATTTTTGATGATGGCCATTCTGACCAGTGTGAGCTGATACCTCACTGTAGTTTTGATTTGCATTTCCCTAATAATTAGTGATGTTGAGCATCTTTTCATGTACTTTTTAGCCATCTGTATGTCTTCTTGGAGAAATGTCTATTTAGATCTTTCACCTGTGTTTTGATTGGGTTGTTTGTTTTTTCAATTTGAGCTGCATGAGCTGTATGTATATTTTGGAGATTAATCCCTTGTCAGTTGCTTTGTTTGCAAATATTTTCTCCCATTCTGAAGGTTGTCTTTTCATCTGGTTTATAGTTTCCTTTGCTGTGCAAAAGCTTTTAAGTCTCATGAAGTCACATTTGTTTATTTTTGTTTTTATTTCCATTACTCCAGGAGGTAAATTTAAAAAGATATTGCTGTGATTTATGTAAAAGAGTATCTGCCTATGTGTTCCTCTAGGAGTTTTACAGTATCTGGTCTTACATTAGGTCTTTAATCAATTTGAGTTTATTTTTGTGTATGGTGTTAGGGAGTGTTCTAATTTTATTAGTTTATATGTGGCTGTCCTGTTTCCCAGCACCACTTATTGAAGAGGCTCTCTTTTCTCCATTATGTATTCTTGCCTCCTTTGTAACAGATTAGATGACCAAAGGTGCTCTGGACTTCCTGTCCTGTTCCATTGATCTATATTTCTGTTTTTGTGCCAGTACCATACTGTCTTGATTACTGTAGCTTTGTAATATAGTCTGATATCAGGGATCCAGATTCCTCCAGCTCCGTTTTTCTTTCTCAAGATTGTTTTTGTTATTCATGGTCTTTTGTATTTGCATACAAACTGTAAAATTTTTTGTGCTAATTCTGTGAAAAATGCCATTGGTAATTCGATAGGGATTGCATTAATCTGAAGATTGCTTTGGATAGTATAGTCATTTTCACCATGTTGGTTTTTCCAATCCAAGAACATGGTATATGTCTCCATCTTTTGTGTGATCTTTTATTTCTTTCATCAGTATCTTATATTTTTCTGAGTACAGGTCTTTTGCCTCCTTAGGTAGGTTTATTACTAGGTATCTTATTCTTTTGGATGCAGTGGTAAATGGGATTGTTTCCTTGATTTCTCTTTCTGATCTTTTGTTGTCAGTGTATAGGAATGAAAGAGATTTCTGTGCATTACTTTTGTATGTTGCAACTTTACCGAATTCATTGATGAACTCTAGTAGTTTTCTGGTAGCATCTTGGGAATTTTCTGTGTATAATATCATGTCATCTGCAAACAGTGACAGTTTTTCTTTTCCAGTTTGGATTCCTTTTATTTCCTCTCCTTCTCTGATTGCTGTGTCTAGGACTTCCAAAACTATGTTGAATGATAGTGGTGAGAGTGGACATCCTTGTCTTGTTCCTCATCTTAGAGGAAATGGTTTCAGTTTTTCACCATTGAGAATGATGTTGGCTGTGGGTTTGTCATATATGGTCTTTATTATGTTGAGGTAGGGTCCCTCTATGCCCACTTTCTGGAGAGTGTTTATGATAAATGGGTATTGAAATTTGTCAAAAGCTTTTTCTGCATCCATTGAGATTATCATATGGTTTTTATTCTTCAATTTGTTAATGTGGTGTATCACATTGATTGATTTGTGTATATTGAAGAATCCTTACATCCCTGGGATAAATCCCACTTGATCATCGTGTATGATCCTTTTAATGTGACGTTGGATTTTGTTTGCTAGTATTTTGTTGAGGATTTTTGTATCTATGTTCATCAGTGATATTGGCCTGTAGTTTTCTTTTTTTGTGACATCTTTGGTTTTGGCATCAGGGTGATGGTGGCCTTGTAGAATGAGCTTGGGAGTGTTTCTTCCTCTGCAATTTTTTGGAAGAGTTTCAGATGGATAGGGGTTAACTCTTCTCTAAATGTTTTAGAGACCAAACATTTAGTCCATCTGATCCTAGACTTTTGTTTGTTGGAAGATTTTTAATCACAGTTTCAATTTCAATACTTGTGATTGGTCTGTTCATATTTTCTATTTCTTCCTGGTTCAGTCTTGGAAGGTTGCACCTTTCTAAGAATTTGTCCATTTCGTCTAGCTTGTGCATTTTATTGGTGTATAGTTGCTTGTAGTGTTCACTTATGATCCTTTGTATTTCTGTGGTGTCCATTGTAACTTCTCCTTTTCATTTCTAACTTTGATTTGAGTCCTCTCCCTTTTTTCTTGATGAGTCTTGCTAAAGATTTATCAATTTTGTTTGTCTTCTCAGAGAACCAGCTTTTAGTTTCATTGATCTTTGCTATTGTTTTCTTCATCTCTACTTCATTTATTTCTACTCTGATCTTTATGATTTCTTTCCTTCTACTAACTTTGGGTTTTGTTTGTTCTTCTTTCTCTAGTTGCTTTAGGTATAATGTTAGGTTGTTTATTTGAGATTTTTCTTGTTTCTTGAGGTAGGAGTGTATTGCTATAAACTTCCCTCTTAGAACTGCTTTTGCTGCATCCCATGGGTTTTGGATCATCGTGTTTTTGTAGTCATTTATCTCTAGGTATTTTTTGCTTTCTTCTTTGAGTTTTTCAATGATCCATTTAGTAACATATTGTGTAGCCTCCACGTGTTTGTGTTTTTTTACAGTGTTTTTTTCCTGTATAGCATTGTAGTTGGAGAACAAGTGTGATATGATTTCAATTTTCTTAAATTTACTGAGGCTCGATTTGTGACCCAAGATGTGTTCCATGTGCACTTGAGAAGAAAGTGCATTCTGCTGCTTTTGGATGGAATGCTGTATAAATATCAATTAAGTCCATCTTGTCTAATGTGTCATTTAAGGCTTGTGTTTCCTTATTAATTTTCTGTCTGGATGATCTGTCTGTTGGTGTAAGTGGGGTGTTAAAGCTCCCCACTATTACTATGCTGTTGTTGATTTCCCCTTTTATGGCTGTTAAGATTTGCCTTATGTATTGAGGTGCAACTACGTTGGGTTCATATATATTTACAATTGTTATGTCTTCTTCTTGTATTGATCCCTTGATCATTATGTAGTGTCCTTCCTTGTCTCTTGTAATAGTCTTTATTTTCAAGTCTATCTCGTTAGATATGAGTATTGCTGCTCCAGCTTTCTTTTGATTTCCATTTGCATGGAATACCTTTTTCCATCCCCTCACTTTCAGTCTTTATGTGTCCCTAGGTCTGAATTGGGCCTCTTGTAGACAGCATATATACAGGTCTTGATTTTGTATCCATTCAGCCATTCTTTATATTTTGGTTGGAGTATTTAATCCATATACATTTAAGGTAATTATCGATATGTATGTTCCTGTTGCCATTTCCTTAATTGTTTTGGATTTGTTTTTGTAGGTTTTTTTCTTCCCTTCCTTTTTTTGTTCTCTTGTAGTTTGGTGACCATCTTTAGTGTTGTGTTTGGGTTGCTTTTTCTTTTGTGTGTGTTTATCTATTGTAGTTGTTTGGTTTTAATTTTTTAAGAAACCTCCATACTGTTCTCCATAGTGGCTGTATCAATTTACTTTCCCACCAGCAGTGCAAGAGGGTTCTCTTTCTCCACACCCTCTCCAGCATTTATTTTTTGTAGATTTTTTGATGATGACCATTCTGACTGGTGTGAGGTGATACATCATTGTAGTTTTGATTTGCATTTCTCTAATGATTAGTGATGTTGAGCATCCTTTCATGTGTTTGTTGGCAATCTGTATATCTTCTTTGGAGAAATATCTATTTAGGTCTTCTATCCATTTTTGGATTGGGTTGTTTATTTTATTGATATTGAGCTGCATGAGCTGCTTGTCAGTTTTGGAGACTAATCCTTTGTCAGTTGCTTCATTTACAAATATTTTCTCTCATTCTGAGGGTTGTGTTTTTGTCTTGTTTATGGTTTCCTTGGCTGTACAAAAGCTTTTAAGTTTCATTAGGTCCCATTTGTTTATTTTTGCTTTTATTCTATTTCTCTAGGAGGTGGGTCAAAAAGGATCTTGCTGTGATTTATGTCATAGAGTGTTCTGCCTATGTTTTCCTCTAAGAGTTTGATAGTGTCTGGCCTTACATTTAGGTCTTAATCCATTTTGAGTTTATTTTTTTGTATGGTGTTAGGGAGTGTTCTAATTTCATTCTTTTACATGTAGCTGTCCAGCTTTCCCAGCACCACTTATTGAAGAGGCTGTCTTTTTGACATTGTATACTCTTGCCTCCTTTATCAAAGATAAGGTGACCATATGTGCATGGGTTTATCTCTGGGCTTTCTATCCTGTTCCATTGATCTATATTTTTGTTTTTGTGCCAGTACCATACTGTCTTGATTACTGTAGCTTTGTAGAATAGTCTGAAGTCAGGAAGCCTGATTCCTTCAGCTCCATTTTTCTTTCTCAAGATTGCTTTGGCTATCTGGGGTCTTTTGTGTTTCCATACAAATTGTGAAATTTTTTGTTCTAGTTCTGTGAAAAATGCCATTGGTACTTTGATAGGGATTGCATTGAATCTGTAGATTGCTTTGGGTAGTATAGTCATTTTCACAATGCTGATTCTTCCAATCCAAGAACATGGTATATCTCTCCATCTGTTTGTATCATCTTTAATTTCTTTCATCAGTGTCTTATAGTTTTCTCCATACAGGTCTATTGTCTCCTTAGGTAGGTTTATTCCCAGGTATTTTATTCTTTTTGTTGCAATGGTAAATGGGACTGTTTCCTTAATTTCTCTTTCAGATTTTTCATCATTAGTGTATAAGAATGCAGGAGATTTCTGTGCATTAATTTTGTATCCTGCTAATTTACCAGATTCATTGAGTAGCTCTAGTAGTTTTCTGTTAGCGTCTTTAGGATTCTCTATGTAAAGTATCATGTTATCTGCAAACAGTGACAATTTTACTTCTACTTTTCAAATTTAGATTCCTTTGATTTCTTTTCCTTCTCTGATTGCTGTGGCTAAAACTTCCAAAACTATGTTGAATAATAGTGGTGAGAGTGGGCAACCTTGTCTTGTTCCTGATCTTAGTGGAAATGGTTTCAGTTTTTCACCATTGAGGACAATGTTGGCTGTGGGTTTGTCATACCTGGCCTTTATTATGTTGAGGTAAGTCCCTCTATGCCTACTTTCTAGAGAGTTTTTATCATAAATGGGTGTTGAATTTTGTCAAAAGCTTTTTCTGCAACTATTGAGATTATCATATGGTTTTTATCTTTCAATTTGTTAGTATGGTGTATCACATTGATTGATTTGCGTATATTGAAGAATCCTTGCATTCCTGGGATAAACCCCACTTGATCATGGTGTATGATCCTTTTAATGTGCTGTTGGATTCTGTTTGCTAGTATTTTGTTGAGGATTTTTGCATCTATGTTCATCAGTGATATTGGCCTGTAGTTTTCTTTTTGTGTGACATCTTTCTCTGGTTTTGGCATCAGTGTGATGGTGGCCTCATAGAATGAGTTTAGGAGTGTTCCTCCCTCTGCTATATTTTGGAAGAGTTTGAGAAAGATAGGTGTTAGCTCTTCTCTAAATGTTTGATAGAATTCGCCTGTGAAGCCATCTGGGCCTTGACTTTTTTTTGTTAGAAGAGTTTTAATCACAGTTTCAATTTCAGTGCTTGTGATTAGTTTGTTTATATTTTTTATTTCTTCCTACTTCAGTATCAGAAGGTTTTGGTTTTCTAAGAATTTGTCCATTTCTTCCAGGTTGTCCATTTTATTGTCACATAGTTGCTTTTAGTAATCTCTCATGATCCTTTATATTTCTGCTGTGTCAGTTGTTACTGGTCCGTTTTCATTTCTAAGTCTGTTGATTTGAGTCTTCTCCCTTTTCTTCTTGATGAGTCTGGCTAATGGTTTATCAATTTTGTTTATCTTCTCAAAGAACCAGCTTTTAGTTTTATTGATCTTTGCTATCGTTTTCTTCATTTCTTTTTCATTTATTTCTGATCTGATCTTTATGATTTCTTTACTTCTGCTAGCTTTGGGGGTCTTTTTGTTCTTGTTTTTCTAATTGCTTTATGTGTACGAACACATGGATCCTAAATGATAAGCTACTAAATAACAAAGAGATCACTGAAAAAATCAAAGAGGAAATCAAAAAATACCTGGAAACAAATGACAATGAAAACACAATGATCTAAAACCTATGGGATGCAGCAAAAGCAGTTTTAAGAGGGAAGGTTATAGCAATACCATCCTACCTCTAGAAACAAGAAAAATCTCAAATAAACAACCTCACCACACTACATTGATCCCACTGATGTGACAGTGGTTTAAAGGTAATTTAAATACTCAAGCTGAACAGATATGACCTGTGACCCAGCAATCACACTTTTGGGTTACATATGACACAGAAATGTGTACATACATTCACCGAACACATGTACATATATTCATAACAGTATAATTTGCAGTATGAAAAAGCTAGAAATAACCTAGATTGGCCAATAGAATCAATAAATCATCATATATTCATTCAATGGAATATAATACAATGCAAAAAATTAGTTTATTGGCACTGACAACCATATGGGAAAATTGGACAAACCAAATGATATTGAAAGAAGCCATTCAAAAATAAAAAATACAGTATGATACCATTCTTGTAAAGTTCCAAAATAGGCTAAACTAAACTGTGGTGTAGCGGGTGGGCTGCAGCAGGTTGCTGGATTCTGGATGCTACTTCTGTGCTATTTACTGACCCAGGTTATGGTTACATGGATGTATTCACTTTGTGAAAATTCATCAACTTATAATGTGTGCACTTTCCTGTATGCATGTGGAATACTCATGTAAAATTTACCCCCCACTCCCCCAAAATGGGTAAATACAATAAACAGATATAGGGAGCAGGATATTACATGAAAGAAAATATATTTTCTCTAATTTTATTATTTTCATATACTCCTAGAAATATAAAATGACAAAGTAAAATAGTAAGTATATAAGTAATTTACATAACATCTGGTTAAGAATTTGTAACATAGTGATTTTTTAATAATATATCACAGATAATAGCTCAAGATTACTGTTTTCTGATCTAAACATAAATGAAGTTTTGTGGGAGCTCCTTATTCTTTTAAATATCCCAAAGATTTTTAGTGGTTAGAGATGACATATATTTTCTTTACTTCCATTCAATTGTCCTACTTCCTTTGAATTAATTAAAATGATAGATGCTTTCACTGTTACATCCTGACACAAAGATACCATGGAAAACAGCTACAGTCTTTGATTTTTCCCCCAGATAAAAACAAATCAAGTATATAAGTGTCTGTGTATTTAGTACACTTCACTGAAGATTAGCAATATGGAAAGATGAAGTGAAGCATAAATTTAGCCTTCCTTTTTTCTAAAAAATCTCTCTAACATTTTTGTCAACTGAGATCTCAGCTTTTAAAGGGAAAAGGAAAGGAGGATGGGAAAGAGAGAGAGATGGGGTGGGGGAGCGAGGGAAAAAGGGAGAGAGAGAGAGAGAAGAGACAGAAGAGAGAGACAGGAGAGAGAGAGAGACACACAGGGAGGGAGAGAGGGAGAGAAAGAAAGAGAAAGAGAGAGAGAAATTGACAGAGAGAGAACCAGTTGATTTTCCTATGCAGAGTATTCTCTCTCTTCCTCTAGGTCCGATCAGATGGACTCCAAAGGAAGAACTCAATCCCACAGTGGAGCTCTTAGCCTCCCTGAGAATAGCCAAAATTCATAAGTATGTACATTTTCTCCTAAAGGATGGTCATCTATTCAGGATCTTACCCATTTTTTTTCTATTCCACTAATGAATATAAGTGAAAGGAAGCAGTAGAAAAATTATTTCTATTAATACAATTAATTATGCATAAACATTAGAAGGCAGAAGAAATTATTACCAGTTTTAATTTTAAAAATTCCCATTTGTATTTTTATTAACAGGATACAACAACTTCAACATTAATTTCTAATGGTATATGCCACCATGAGCAAATTCATTTTAGCATTATGATAAAATGAATAGAAATAAATACATACTATATGTTCAAAAGCTATTATTAAAGTATTATAGAGAGAAGAATATTCTTTTCAATTATTCTGAAAAATGTATATGCTTTCATATACTTTTTTAAAAATTAATTAATTAATTTATTTATTTTTGGCTGTGTTGGGTCTTCGTTTCTGTGCGAGGGCTTTCTCTAGTTGCGGCAAGCAGGGGACACTCTTCCTTCGCGGTGTGTGGGCCTCTCACTATCGCGGCCTCTCTTGTTGTGGAGCACAGGCTCCAGACGCGCAGGCTCAGTAGGTGTGGCTCACGGGCCTAGTTGCTCCGCGGCATGTGGGATCTTCCCAGACCAGGGCTCGAACCCGTGTCCCCTGCATTGGCAGGCAGACTCTCAACCACTGCACCACCAGGGAAGCCCTATGCTTTCATATACTTCTAAGGCTTTGTTTACAATTGCATATAGGCTTACTCAATTTCTCACCAACAATAGTAAGACAGTAAAAACTACAATTATAGACCATATTTTAAAATGTTTAATCATTATTGTAATGTAGTTCTTATTCTATTCTATGCATAAAATCTTATTTTGAGAAAATGTATGGCATACATACAAGGAAACACTTCTATGTACTTAGCATTCAGAATTAAACAAATATTACTATAGAAGAGTAACTACTGGGATTTAGCAACACATTTTGGATTTTCCAGCACTTATTTGTAATATTTGTGTTTAGGAGAGGGAAGAGGGCATTTAACATAATTTTTAAAATACGAAATACATTCACATATTACAGAAATTAACAACTACATGATAGTGACTACATATGCACTTAATTTATCAAAACCTAATGATTAACAATACTTTGAGCAAGTTATTCCTTAGTAACAAAAGGATCTTAGAAAATGTTAACACCACTACTATACTCTCAGTTGATTTTGAAAAAGTATCATTATTGTAATTCTATCTGTTTTTTTAACTGCACATATAATTATCACTGTTTAATACAATTGGCATTTATTAAGATTTATTCTTGAATTTACCAATTTATTTTTGCTCCATTTGTTCTGGTATCACAGGCGTCCCTTCTGAGATCACTTTCCTTCTGCCTGAAGGACAGCCTTTCAAATTTCCTTTAATAATTGCAAGCTCTGTATAGGTCTGAAAACATCTTTGGGAGTATAGATTTCTAGGTTGAAACTTTTCTTCTCAGTAAGAGAAGGCTTCCATTGTTGCTGTTTAAAAGTGAGCTATCAGTCTTACTATCACTCCTTGAAGAATATTTTTTCCCTTAGACAGGTTATAGCATTTTCTCTTTGAATTTTTCTTTTATTGTTCAGTTTCACTTTGTCATCCTTAAATGTAAATGTTTTTCTATTTATCTAGCTTGGGATTCATTGGGCTTCTTGAATCTGTGGCTTCTGTCTGTCCCTTAATTCTGGAAAATTCTTACCCATTATCTCTTCAATGTTGCATCTGACACATTCTTGATATTCTTTTACTATGGTTAGGCTTTCTTACTTATTCACCATGTTGCCTAACTTATTTTAAATATTTCCAGTCTGTGTCACTATCTGCTGTATTCTGGATAATTTTACTGCTCTATTTTTCAGGTCCTTTGTTGCATTATGAACTGTATTTAATCAGCTTGTAAACCCATTTACTCAGTTTTTCTTTTAGATTACTCCATATTTAATTTATTCAATTTCTCTTTCCTTTTTTTTCCCCCCAAATCAGATAGGTCACTGTATATAGTGTCTATTTTCTATAGAAGTTTTGAAGACTAGAAATATTAAAGTAAGCAGAGCTATTTTGTGTGTCTGATATTTATTATATTTAAGGCTTCGTAGGTCTATGTTTGCTATCTGTTTTTAAAAGCTGATTATCACTCATGGTGCTTTTTCCTTGGGTACCCTTTTATTTTTTTATTCTAAGCTTCAGGTTTTTCTTGAAAAAATTTTATTAAACTACTTTGAGCCCTAGGATGAAGTTTTATTTCTCCAGAGAGAAACAACTTGCTTTGAGCATTTTTATTCCTTTTTAGCAAGATGGTTTGTCTGAATAAACTAGTCTGCCATAATACTGGAAATGAAAGTCCTCATGCCATCAATTACTATATCTTTAACACATAAATAAAATTTAACCTAAAAATGTATGTTGCTTTAGTGAGTACATCCTTTAGCTAATGTTCAAGTTTTAGTACTAATTTGTTTTCTCTTAGGGACATAATAGAAAGACTTATTTGTAGCTTTTCTTTATTTTCTCTCTTACTCTTTTTAATTTGTTTTCTTCTCTTTCTGTTCTTTAGGACAGAATTTTCATGTTCTCCTTATCTGAACACATATTCTATGTTTTGAAAAAAATTTACTTTCTTAAAACAGCTTTATTGAGGTATAAATGATATTTTTAAAAAACTGAACGTATTTATTGAATACAATTTGGTGAGTTTGGGGATATGATGAATATGTTTATTGCCTTGACTGGATGTCTGAGAAGTTTTACTCTTCATTTTCACATTTCACAATCTTTCTTTTGTGATTTCTCAGAAGCTAAGTTAGTCCACTGTGGGTCTCAGTAAAAAGTTCTGAGGCAAAACCACAAATACCTATTTAATTTCTAGGGAAACTGAAACATTCGGCTTTTGTAGAAAAGATTAAAAACAAAAACAACAACTTGAGGCAGCATAACTAAATGAATAAAAGAGAAAAAGTTTAAAGATGAACAATGTCTCTCTTTTCTTTTTTGAATTTATAAAACTAAATGCTGATGTTTAAGGATGGAGATGCAAATTTAATTGGAACTTTGATCACAGTTTTGAACATATTTTCTAACCAGTTTAATGGATTTAAATGTTTATAGCAGTATGTCTCTATAATGTTTCATTTCACTTTAAAAGCTCATAAATATATCATTAGATCTGAACCATTTATCACTAGTGTCTTTCAGGAAAGTCATATAGGAAGTGAATGGAGGAAACAATGAGGACAAGTTTGAAAATATTTTTTCCTTGTATGGTAAGCAGGTGAGGTAAAGGAGAATGGAGAAGGAAGAGTTGTTAAGGCATCTAGCCCCTATTATATGCTCATAAAAATAATGTCTCCACTGATAAAAGCTTCAAAGAAAATGCAAGTTAGTATTTTGGCAAGGTCTCCATAATTAAGGAGGGAGTGTGAAATAATAGAAAGATTTCTGCTACTTGTCTGCTTGGTGATCCTGGACAGGTTAATTGTTTCAACCTCAGTTTCTTCCTGTGTAAAAGGGGAGTGATAATATTGACTTTTTCAAACTACTAGAAATATCTAAAATAATGCATGTAAAATACTATATGCATACTAGGGATTGGAGAGTGTGTACCTCCTGTTATTAATGTTGATTTTCTTGTGATTAATTTGATCCTCCTGCATTTCATATGTGTATATCTCACAGCTAAAATTATATTAATTCCATTCTCTTTCATTCAAACAATTATTTAGTCGGTACAGTGGGTTGCATTGTGCTAGTCACTCTAGAGCAGGCAGGAGGCTAAAGAGTCAGTGCAAGGGATCTGTAATTCATACAAGAAACACATTTTTTTCTGGAGACTGAATAAATAACATCATCCACATATAAGTACTACTGTTTTCCAGTGCATGTGGTTGTGATTAATAAAGATGATTAAAGACATTTTTAAGGAGAGGGCTCTTTATTTATCCTTTGTTTTAAAATGATTACTAGAGATGAACACATGCTGGCTGAGAAGAGTTGGATGTATAAGCATATATAAATGAATATATGTTCACATGAGCAAAAAAGGGAATAAGCATAGGGAAGGAAGCTGATTAGTTACAGTAACTAATCATTACTAATCATGTGGTAAGAACATTTAACAAATATTAATTGAGCACTTTGAACCAGGCACAGAACTAAGTTCTGTTCCAAGTTAGGATTATAAATACTTAACAGGTAAACATGATTATGTGTGATTCTCTGATAGGAAGAAGAGAAGAAGTGTTGTACAGCTCCTATCTTTAGTTCCCTGCAGTGTTTCCTCAGATAGTTCAATCAGGCCAGAACAATGAATCTATCCATCCAGGCCAAAGTCCATGATATGGGCTAGTGCATGTTTGTAGCCCAGAAATTGTGTGTTAATAGCAATCATCCTCAGAGTTTCCACTTGTCTTCACACGCTGCTTATCACAGGAAGGTGAAAATCAAAACAAGAAACTGTTTTTTATACATCAGTGAATTTATTTAATTGTTTTTGAAAAATTTTACTAGTGAAACTGCTGTCTTTAGGCACTAAAATAACATTTTTTAAAACAAGATTTGTGAATCAGTATCTTATTTTTCAAGGAATTCTAATTTGCTAGAATATAGTTTATAAACTCTTCAGCAATCTTTTCCTTTGAGACTAAGGAAACTATACACACGTAGATTTTTCCCTGACTCATTACGCCTACAAATCATACCTAATCTTGGTCGTCAACTCTACTCAAGTTCCAATGTCTTCTAGCAATTGTTTAAGTCTTTTATTGAAAGATCTAAATTGTGGACATAAGCCCCAATCTTGGCTGATTTATTGCCATTAAACTTATTATATATTGAGTTATATAGATTTAGATGTGAAAATCCAGGGTAATTTTATTTGAAAGAAATACTATAGCTTCTCCCAAATTTCTTGTTTTTATATGACTATTCAGATGAGAATATTATCCAAATTGAGACATGTAATACATCTGTCAGTTTTGCATAAAATTTATTTAGAAAAACAATGAAGATATGTAACAGAATTAATATTTTTAGCTTTTTTTAAACTACATTTCCACCTCTGTCTGAAAAGAATAAAATCTATCATTCTTCATTCTCAACCCCTTCCTCACTATCTAAATCTCCATGCTCTCATTTTTTAATTTTAAAGAATGGATAAAAATTAACTATGGTGATACTTACAATTCAGATGAATTCATAAGGAAAGTATATCTTAATAAAATTTCACTTGGTTTCTAAAGCATTATAGTGAAAATACTGATTTTCACTGATAATTTCTATTTGTCACAAATGATTTGAATAAAAAAAGTCAGCTAGTGATCAGGTAATTCTATAATTAATAAAAACTTTTAACCCAATCTTTTTGAAGAAGTAATAATTTACAAAATCCTAAACAACTACACAGAAGTCATACACATTCATACTCTGAATATTATGTGGTCATGTTATTTATGTCCTTATGAGACATAATGTTTTTGCAAATTTTTTGTTTGTTTTGTTGTTTTTTTACCTCTGGTGAGTTTTTTTTTTTTTTTTACAAAGTTGCCTTGGGTTTTTTTTTTTTTTTTTTAATATTTGGCTGTGTTGGGTCTTCGTTTCTGTGTGAGGGCTTTCTCCAGTTGCGGCGAGCAGGGGACACTCTTCATCGCGGTGTGCGGGCCTCTCACTGTCGTGGCCTCTTTTGTTGTGGAGCACAGGCTCCATACGCGCAGGCTCAGTAGATGTGGCTCACGGGCCTAGTTGCTCCGCGGCATGTGGGATCTTCCCAGACCAGGGCTCGAACCCGTGTCCCCTGCATTGGCAGGCAGACTCTCAACCACTGTGCCACCAGGAAAGCCCGAGTTTTTTTTTTTTAATAAATTTATTTATTCATTTATTTAATTTTTGGCTGCATTGGGTCTTCGCTGCTGCACGCAGGTTATCTCTAGTTGCTGAGAGCGGGGGCTACTCTTTGTTGTGGTGCACGGGATTCTCATTGCGGTGGCTTCTCTTGTTGTGGAGAGTGGGCTCTAGGTGCGCAGGCTTCAGCAGTTGTGGCACACGGGCTTCAGCAGTTGTGGTGCACGGGCTTAGTTGCTCGGCAGCATGTGGGATCTTCCCGGACCAGGACTCAAACCTGTGTCCCCTGCATTGGCAGGTGGATTCTTAACCACTGCAGCACCAGGGAAACCCCCCTCTGGTGAGTTTTTAAACATTTTAAATTTCTTAATTTTCTTTCCCTTTGAAATTGAATATATATTTTTCATAATTGACTTAAAATGCTTTTGTAGTTTCTTTTATGAATCATTTCCTAAGCATTCATAAATAGTGCATGAGAGAGTGGCATGAACATATATACACTACCAAATGTAAAATAGATAGCTAGTGGGAAGCAGCTGGATAGCATACGGAGATCAGCTCAGTGCTTTGTGACCACCTAGAGATGTGGGATAGGGAAGGTGGGAGGGAGATGCAAGAGGGTGGAGATATGGGGATATATGTATACATATAGCTGATTCACTTTGTTTTACAGCAAAAACTAACACAACACTGTAAAGCAGTTATACTCCTATAAAGATGTTAGAAAAAAAAAAAAAGATTAAATGAATTCATGCATGTAAAAGTCTTAGAAGAATGTCTAACACATAAGTTCTATGGAAGCTTTACTTCTCTTTTATTATTAAGAATAATAATAAATAAACAATGACTGTTTCAGTCATTGTTCTAAGAGTTAAAAAAATAAATTAAATAGTGCCTGAAGTACTTAAGCTGTAGGGAAATGACTCAAAAACAAACAAAAAAAGATAAGCCTTTCTTAGCAAAACAAGGGAAAAAAATGACAGGAAATCTACTGGTCAAAGAGAAAAACAGGGCTTCCCTGGTGGCGCAGTGGTTGAGAATCTGCCTGCCAATGGAGGGGACACGGGTTCGAGCCCTGGTCTGGGAAGATCCCACATGCCGCGGAGCGACTAGGCCCGTGAGCCACAATTGCTGAGCCTGCGCGTCTGGAGCCTGTGCTCCTCAACGGGAGAGGCCGCGATAGTGAGAGGCCCGCGCACTGCGATGAAGAGTGGCCCCCACTTGCCGCAACTAGAGAAAGCCCTCGCACGGTAAACGAAAACCCAACACAGCCATAAATAAATAAATAAATAATTCCCATTAAAAAAAAAAAAAAAAAAAAGAGAAAAACAGGTTCTTAAAGTCCAATCAAAGAGCATTTAGATGTGAAGGAAGTTGTAATGTAATCAACAGTATTAATACATCAAAAAAGTAATATATTACTGTAATAAGGATGGTCAATTGAGATACCTAGAAAATGAATGATGAGAGAGCAACAGTTTGACACTATTTATTCAATGTATCCCCCATCCAGTTTTGAGGGATGCTAGTATTATGAACACTCTATTCTGGGAGGTGATCTCTGCTATGTGACACAAAGTGTTCACTGTACCTGTGATAATCTCACCTCCTTTCGCTCAGACATGTTCACCAAAACAACTTTCTGATTTTTTATTCCAGTTTTTTTTAGGTTTTACAATTTTAGAAATGGAGTGCCCTGGATAGAGGGCAGAAAAATTTCAGTAATTATAAAGGAATGATCTAGTGAAATGTTGGTATATTGACCATATAGCTTATTCATCATTCTTTTATAATTTTAAGAATTTAAGGACTTCCCTGGTAGTCCAGTGGTTAAGACTTCATTCTTCCACTGCAGGGGGCATGGGTTCCATCCCTGGTCTGGGAACTAAAATCCTGCATACCATGCGGCGTGGCCAAAAACAAAAAGGAATGTAGTTAAATACAACCAGTCCACCCCTGTTGGCATTCAAGTGGAGTTAAGAAGCTTAATTGAGTTTTTGCACATACATGGTAAGAATAGAACTGAGACACATGGTTAATTACTTCTACCCTAATAGGCCTTGCCCTAGATGCCAGCTAATTCTTCATTCACGTCTATATGTAGAGCATATATATGTTATGGGCTCTAGAGTTTCTTTTTATTTATTGCAATCCTGTATGTCAAAAATAAAATATTTGGGGATTCTGGAAGGTGTAAGTTAGGACTGGAACAGTGTTATGAAGCTCATAGCAGTCATTAACAAGCCTATTGAAAATCACTCTGTATAACTGAGAAGGGTGGGGAATACAAATAAATCCCAAGGTATTTATATCTTGGTGGCGGGGTGGGGGGTGTGGTGAATTTCAGAAACTCTCCTATTCATTGTAAATAAAATTAATCAAATAACAGTTCAAAACAATAATATGAGAGGTGTCTCAAAGCAGTAGATGGTCAAATACCAATTAATGATTAATGTCATGGGAATTCAGAGGAGAAGGAGATTACATTTTATGGTGGTGATCAAAAGCAGGGTAAGATAAATTGGGTTTTAGAGAGGAAAAGTAGAGAATTTGTAGGACTGGGACAAGATACAAATTGATATTCAACCAGGACAAAGAAGACAGATTCTGATCTGTTTCTAAACAACGCAAACTATAACCTGTGCTAAGGGATTCACTCCCAAATGAGACACAGTGCCAAATAAATAGTCCATCTCCCTTTCTGTATCAATTTTATGATTGTGAGAGATCTTGCAGAAAGTCCTCTTCTGTGAAGTCCAGTTCTCCAAAATATTTCAATTTCCTTTCAATTTGGAAAGTATAAATCTTACATCAGCTATGGGGTACAATCTCCTGTGTATACCATGTCACCCCAGCTCCCAATAAAAATATGCTTTATTATCTAAATATACTAACCCGCCCTAATGTTTTAAGTATTCTCAACTGATTCTAAGTTTTGTTTGTTTCATTTTAATGAGGAAACTGCATTTATCTATTTATCTTTTAAACACTGAAGATAGATGACAGTTTGGGGGGGGTGTTAATTGCAGTAAGAACATTTAACATGTGACGTATCCTCTTAACAAAATTTTAAGTGCACAATACAGTATTGTTAACTACCTGCACAGTGTTGGACAGCAGGTCTCTAAAACTTACTCATTTTGCATAACAGAAACTATATCCATTGAACAGCAACTTTCATTTTCCCCTCCCCCCAGTCTCTGGTAACCATTCTACTCCCTATTTCTATAAACTTCGCTATTTTAGATATCTCGTATAAGTGGGATCATGTACTGTTCTTCTGTGTTCTTCTGTGACTGGCTTTAGCAATAGTCAGGAAACGTACTATACTATTTGATGAACTGGGCCCCTAACTGGCTGAGCCAAAATTTTTTGGAGGGAATCTTTCTCCACAGTACAGGAATACACCTCAAGACCCAATGAATAAGCATGAAATTTTAACCAGAATTTTTAATTCTTTCTATCCTCACCACTATCTTTTATTATTTTCAGAATTTTCACTGAACTGGCCAGACTTTTTATTTAACTAGAAACGTGCTGTCTATGTTTTGGCTACAACAGCAAGTATTTAAGCACAACCATGTTTTTTGTTTTATTTTTACATTTCTGTGTATTTTGAGTAGAAAGAGGTAAGAAGAAGAAGTGCTGTTCTGTCCCCCAAAACAGCCAATTGCTTATTTTTATGTCTCTGTCTACTGTATTATATGAGAGATAATCCAGGGCTCTTTGATTCCCTCAAGTCTTTGCTGCTACTAATACTCTATGATAGGAGGTGACGCTGACAAAAATATTGTTTGCCATAGCTTGTTTCACTAACACCAAAAAATACCTGTAAACATGTGAAAACAAACTTTGAAGTCCTGAGATGCCACATATTTCTATAAAAATATTCTTTCTTAACATTTAAACTTAATTTTCCAAGATGATTTATTTATGTATCCCCAGGTTGCTTATGTTAAATTATCAAATAGCCAACCTTGAACTTAACAAAAAGAGCAATCCTCTATGACCTAATTGGTACAGCAAGTGCATTTAGAATCCTTTGCTTAGATATAGAGTTACCCCTTTGCCAGTGGCAATAATAACCATGGAGTAGAATATTTCAGCACCTTGAGTGACATTGTGATATCTCCTCCTCTATCTGCTTTGGCTATATGTTAAGAGATTAAAAATTCTGAGAAAAAAGAAAAAGTTTAAAAGTTGGCAGCCCCTGGCAATATTCATTAAAGAGCACGGCACAGAAGTTGAAAAGCTCATCTTGGAACTACAGTCAGCATTAACACAACAGGGCTTCAGCACTTTACCAGAAAATGCGACACCTCTAGGCATTCTTTGAATTCTGATTGCCAGCGAAAGCAGAGCACCAAAGGCCAGAAAGAGTAAGAAAAATTGATCTTCTGTCAGCAACCTAAATGACCCCATAATCTTTCCCTACTTGCAAACTGTTAGTAAGCTGTGAAAAGACTTGGGAGAAGGAAATTTGGTAGAAACATCTTTCCTGAGATCCTTCCAAGATACTATTCTCAAATATCTTAGAGAATCGTGTACCCACGGATGCTTAGGGAAAATGATAAGAAACAGAATACTTTATGTTTGCAATGTAAGAGGTACTATGCTGAGCACCTTAAATGGATAATTCTATTTAGTTCTTAAAACAACACTATGAGGTAGATACTATTATTTCCCCCATTTTACAAGTGATGAAACTGAGGTGAAATGAAATTAAGTAACTTGCTCAAGACTACATCACTAGTAGATGAAAGAAGTGAGGCTCAAACCAAGTAGTCTAATGCCAAATCCTGCTTACCTAACTACTATAATACATGGCCTCAAAATAACATCAAAATATAAAAATTCAATCTCTCCTATGCCAAAGAGAGGCTACTCCTTTCCTATAAATATACCCCAAAATGACTATGAAAAAACTAAGAGTTGAAAAGGGTCAATCATTTGACAACAAAACAAGCGACTAATTATGTGAAATCCCCTTTGCTCAAGAATATCATTTAATCTTTGGTACTCTCTATAACCATGTAATTTCTTTCCCACAAACATCTTTCTAACTATCTCTTTTCATTGTCCTTCACCAATATGAAGAGGCTTTTCTTATTATTACTGTATTTCTCCTCAAACAGAGAATCCTTGAAGATAGTTATGCTCCTATATTTTAGAAAGACTAGGTTCATTAAGCAGATCTTGTACATTTTCTAAGTATAACACTTGACACCATGCCGTTGATGAGGTAAGTAAGGAATCCATTTGCTCTGCCAGAAGCTTCATTAATTCTTGTAAAAAGTGGCAGAAGTTCAATAATACAGGGAGGCATTCTAAAGTTCTACCAGGAGATAAATATAAATACTGGATTGCATAGTTATGCTCAACCAAATGGGTTAGAACTGAAAACAATATTTATGACACCACACCTTAGGCTAGGATTTTTAAAGATTCATACAGACATAAAATATATCTATGGAATAATTATTTTCTCATTAATTTTCATATTTCATTTTAGATATCTTTTTAATGATAGTGAATAAAATTAACTCATTGTTTGAATTGGATTTTACATATGTATTTTACCAGAATCACTTTTATTATGCAAATTATTTTCTTTTAAAAAAAGTATCAATGATTTAGCCTGACTCCCTTTACAAACCTATTTTAAATTTATCAAGGATTTGTAATTCAAAAGAGCAAGTATTTAGGTCATTGCTAAGCACATGAACAGCAGCATTATCTTGCCACCAAGTGGTAGTTTCTGAATTGCATTGTCAAAGTTTGTTGTAATTTCACAAATATGTCTTTTATATCATCTTTAATATTTGCTAAGAAATCATCAAACCCATTGTGAAGGTGAAATTAGCAGTAGCTAATGATATACGCTTTTCCAAAAATATTCATATTTAAGGTGTTTATGATAAAAGGACTTGATATTTGTTCTTCCCAGTTTGTTGGATTGATTCAAATTCCATCAAGTTTTAAAGTACCCAAGATAAACAGAAGGTGATTAGATGGAAGTACTCTAAGAGCTTCATTAAGGACTTTGAATTTGAAGGCATGGTATCATCCTTTAATCTCTGTTAAGGATGTAATACTGTCCTTCCAAAAGGTATGGTGAAGCCTTAACCCTCCCAGTACCTCAGAATATGACCTTATTTGGAAATAGAGTCATTGCAGATCAAATTAGTTAAAATGAGGTCATATTGGAATAGAGAGATCCCCTAATCCAATATGACTGGTGTCCTTACAAGAAAAGGGGAATTTGGATTAGATGGATACACCTTCAAACCATGGAATAGCAAGGATTGCTGGTTTCAGAGAACCCTAATGACATTGTGATTTTGGACTTCTAACCTCCAGATCTGTGAGACTGCAAATTTCTGTTATTTTAAGCCACCTAGTTTGTGGTACCTTGTTATAGCAACCTCAGAAAACTAATGTAATTTCCCTTTCAAATTTAAAATATTTGTGCTAGATAACTAGTTAGAAACTGATGCTGAGAAGGCAAAGATTTATAAAAATGATTAGTCTTAACTGAGTTCCTCAAACAAGAAACATCTTTACTGAATTCTTAGTTCATGCACTGTTATCAAGGGATAAAAATCAATGCAGTTTCAGAGAAGTGAATGTCAAGGTAGAACTGAGAGTGAACAAAAAACAAAAAAACAAAACAACTGAGGTGACCATCTAAGTTGGCTAATTTGCTTTATCCAAAAGAAAAACTTCTCATATCTTTAGTCCAAGAGGGAGTTTTACAAATAGAAGTTAGACTCTTACCCTCCCACAAAGACTGAGAGATAGGAAGGCTATCTTCCCTAATGAGTACATTTCTAAGAGAAAGTTCTCAGGTCTGCGAGAAAGATAGCCTTGTTTCTGTAAATTGGGAAGAGGCTTTTAAAATGATTCATATCTCAAAGGGGCAGAAAAAGAATCGCAAACAATTTCAAGTACATGTTTTCTAAATAAATGCTCTAAGAAAAAGGAAGACCTCTGTGGTTAGGCCTGGGTGAGAAGGAAATCAGGGGCCTAGAGGCACAAAGAAGCCTTTGCCAAGTCTAGTTAGGCTGAGGGAAATGTGAAGGCCTTCTTTTCATGTCAGAGAGGAAGAAATTGTCCTCTATCTTCCTAGGTTCTTCTGGCTGGTTTATGAATTAAATTAATGTGATACAGATTAACAGGAGGAAATCATATAAAAGTTGAATACCATGTATACCTGGGAGAGATTCAGGAAAATTGAGTAACCTGTCAAAATGGCTGAAACCCTTACCTTAAATATCATCTTCAGCTAAAGACAAAAGAGAATGTTGGGGGTAGTGGTTTGGGACTTCAGAGTGGGGAAGGCAATTGAGATAGAGATAGAAAAGCAAATGTTTGATAAACAAATGTTTGCTGGGCCATACAGAGACAGTGGGACACAGAGAGGAATTTAACTGACTTTGCTAGGTTCCTCCCTGTCTACATGCCTAGTTCATACTATAGTTATCTATGGTGATATCTCCCTTCCTGGAACAGGTCTTCTATCTACATTCTTCAGGCAGTTAGGGGGAAGGTCAAAGGTTCTTCCTGAGTCTCTCTGGGCCTTGATTGTTTTCAGCTTAAGAAAATCCACATGCCAAAGACATTTTGAGGTGGCAAGTTCTGCTCCCTTAGAGTCACTCCTTATGGTTAGTTCTTTTCATACCTGATAGAGGCTATGGGTATCATTCTCAAGGTCTTCCTCTCACTCAGGTTCAATCCCAAAGCCTTTGGTTTTTATCTCCCAAATGTTTACATGGTCTTTCCCTTTCAAATTATCCCCAGATTCTCTATCATTGGTCAAGTGCTCTCTCATGCTCTGGCCAGGACCATAATAATAGCCTCTTACTGATCCTTTTTTCTCCATCTACTTTCTTATCACTGTGACTATTTTAGAATTTGGACTTGTTTCTTGTCATTTGGTTGCTTAAAGTCTGTCACTAATACCTCATGTCAAAAGATACAAAATCCAAGCTTTGAGGAACTTCATTAACATTGGAATACTTGTGTCCATTCCTTGCAAAACAAACGTCATTAACCAGGTAAGAGGAAAGTAACCAAATACAGACTGACTTGATAGAACTGCATTCTTATAGTCAGTCTGTGCTGATAACTAACTTTATGACATTGAGCAAGTTTTGTAACCTTTGGTAACAGGACCATGTAATCAATCAATCAAAGTTAAATTAGAAAAGGGACCTCCTGCTCTCCAATCCCACAGTTTATTTTGGCGACTCTCTCCAATTCCACAGTTTATTTTGCCGAATGGGATTGGCAGCACAAATTTTCCTTCTTTGGTCTTTTACCTTTTGGTTAAATATGTCTCCTAAGGATACAGGAAGGCACAGCACCAAGGAGATTATATATACAATAATTTCAGGGACTTTACTTACTTTTTTCTTAAAAGGTTTGCTAAGAAAAAAAAAAAAGAAAGATTCACAAGGCTGTTCTCTCAGGCAGTTTTCTTGAGTTCTAATTACCTAGGCCATTAAAGGTGTTATTTTTACTATTGCCTATGGATATTTGTGTGAGAATTTTTGATAAGAGAATGGAAAGGAGAATAAAGTTCATAACCCTCACTTGCTAAGACACCTACTCTGGAAGGATACTAAGATCTCTTGGGTAAATTTACTTTAAACTGTTAATATCAATTTAGTATAGTATTTCTCTAGAAGTCATTTTAAAATATGATGGTACAACAAGTTTTTGACCTTAAGAAGATTGTGTAAAGAGAGGAAAAATTACTGAAAGCTAACTTTGGAGTCATATTACAGCACAGAAAAAAATCAGAATAATACATGTCTTAGAAGCTCAATTTTCTATCCCAATTAAAGTAAAATGGGATTTTTAATTCAGAATGTATAAGCACCCCATATGTTTCCCATATTGTGATTGTATCAGAACACTGTCAACATATTTTTGAATCATTGCCAATTAGAAATTGTTTAAAGAAGTACATGCAATTGTTTAACTTTAACAACCAGAAAATATCAATTATTCCAGTCTTCACATAATGACAATTTAAACAATATCTCCAGGGGCTGTTAATGCCTCTGATATTAGAGCAGTTTTGAATCAAATATTAAAGTTTTCACTCTGATTTTAAAATAACCAGGGGATTTTGTTTGTTTGTCTGTTTGCTTTGTATTTTCCTTTCTTGGGAGATTTTTAATTTCCTTAATATAGCCACTTCAGTTTAGTAATGTCTATAGAAGTCATCTTCCACAAAATATATGGTTCCTTATATGTGTATTATAAAGACATAATATAGCAGTAAACACTTTAGGGCAGCACGTAAATCTAATTACAATAACTATATTCTGATTTACCATTTGATAATGTGTCCTCTAAGAATACATAATACAAATAAAACTATTTTACATGCAGAAAGCATATTATGCAAAATATCCTCATATTTTCCCATTTGACAGGTTTTATTAGCTGGATAGAAGTGAAAACTATACTGGACAATTAAGAGACAATGAAAATTACATAGAAAATTAGGTTCACTGTCTTTTCTCATATTTTGCCAAGTGATTATTTGATATAAAACATTAATTTCCTAAATCAACTTGAGATAATAGAAATACAATCTAAAGGTAATATATAAAGAAGACCTATGTAAATTAGTATATGCATTACATGTTGTAAAATCTTATTAATTTGCTGCAAGTGGACTGCACATTCAGCTTTGAATACTCTAGCAGTAATACAAACATGGGAACAGGATCAATTTTAAATAACCCATTTCTCAGCAGAATCAACACTATTCCTACAACAGAAACCAGAAGGAAATTTCACTTTTAAGAAATCTGAGTAATCTAATGAAAGATATAATAAATACTTTTAAAGTAATCAAACAATGAATCTTACAGGGTTGTTTCTGACAGTAAAGATAGTAACAAGAACTTAAATAGCATTTTTATGTGTCAGGCACCGTCTCAAACTCTTTATATATTTTCATTCATTTAATTCCATGATAATTCTATGGAGTAACTACTATTAATATTCTCACTTAGCAGATGAGGGAACTAAAAATCAGAGAGGTTAAGTAACTTTCCCAAGGTCACACAGTTGGTAAATTGTGAAACTGGAATAATAAACTCAGGAGCTCCAAATTCGTTGTTCTAATAGCTACATCAATTACTTCCTAAGATGACGTAAAACTAAAGCACTGTTACTGAATGGAAGAAACACCATTTATCAGGAGCTAACAATAATTAAGCCATTCAACTAATTAAACATTTTTAAAGTACTTATCTTTGCGAGGCACGGAATCGAACCTAGGGATACAATTATGAACAGCTAGCCCAGGGGCCCATTAGTACATACAAGACCTCTGGAAGAATTTTAAAAAGAACCTGATAATCAACTGCAAAACTGTACTACATCTGGTGGGAAACTGACAGAAAGAGCAAATGGCTTAGTAAAGAGTGAAACATAGACCGAAACAAAACATGCACCCTTGGATGGGCAACTTTGTTCAGTATATGAACTGCAAAATCCTGCTGAATGGGCCTGAGGTAGACATAGGTGTTGCTCTCACCAAGCTCTAGTCTAATAAAAAATACAAATAATAAAAAGAGCAAAAACAGAAAGTGTAATAATAATTACAAGCAAGGGAAAGCCTGTGCTGTGTGAGTTACAGTGTAAGAACACATACCTAATATGCTGAGACTTGAAAAAAAGTTAAGTAAAAAAGATAGGAGTATCAGCATTTGCAAGGCTTATAGCAAAAAGAAACCATCAGTGGTGGGGATTTCAGAAAAAGAAAAAGTCATGATGGTGACCTAAAAGTAGTGAGGAGGGGGATGAGAAAGATAACAGATCTGACTTTATTTTAAAGAGAATGGAAATTGATTTATCTTTACAGTGCCACTGTAAAATATTAGCTTCTTATAAAATATTATAATGCCCCTAGACATGTTAGTGAGGCAATATGCAAAAAAACAAAATAAGACCAAAATGAAACCATAAAGACACTATCTGAGGTGAATATCATAATCTCATCATACTAATAACCCACATAAGCACACTCAAAAGTGATAATTTTAAAAATGTTGAAACAGCTGAAATAAAGTGCTTAATGAAGTTCAATGTACTGTAGATTTATCAAATGCTTTTTCTGCATCTATTGAGATGATCACATGACTTATCCTTCTTTTTATTAATGTAGTGTATCGCATTGACTGACTTGTGGATGTTGAACCATCCTTGGATCCAAGGAATAAATCCCACTTGATCATGTGTATGATCACTTTCAATGCATTGTTGAATTCAGTTTGCTAATAGTTTGTTGAAGATTTTTACATCTATGTTCATCAAGGACATTGGCCTGTAATTATCTTTTCTTGTGCCATCCTTGTCTGGTTTTGGTATTGGGGTAATGCTGGCCTTATAAAATGATACAAGTGTTCCATCCTCCTTGATCTTTTGGAAGAGCTTGAGAAAGATGGGTATTAATTTTTCTTAAAATATTGGGTAACATTCTCCAGTGAAGTCATCTGGTCCTGGACTTTTCTTTGTGAGAGGATTTTGACTACTGATTCAATGTCTTTACAAGTAATGTGTCTGTTCAGATTTTCTATATCATCATGATTAATTCTTGGTAGGTTGTATGTTTCTAGGAATTTATTCACTTTTTTCTAGGTTGTCCAGTTTGTTGGCTTATAACTCTTCATTGAATTCTCTTATAGTTGTTTGTATTTCTGTGATATCAGTTGTAACCTCTCCTCCTTCATTTCTAATTTTATTTATTTGGGCAATCTCTTTTTTTCTTGACAGTCTGACTAATGGTTTATCAACTTTATCTTTTCAAAGAACAAGCTCTTAGTTTCATTGGTCTTTTCTTTAGTCTTTTTAGTCTCCATTTATTTACGCTCTAATCTTTATTTCCTTTCTTCTCCTAACTGTGGGCTTTGTTCTTCTTTTTCTAGTTCCTTGAGGTATAAAGTTAGGTTGTTTATTTGAAACTTTTCTTGTTTCTTGAGGAAGGCATATATTGCTATGAATTTTCCTCTTAAAGCTGTTTCCATAAATTTTGGTATGTTATATTTCCATTTTTGTTTATCTCTTCATTTTGTATTTATCTTTTGTTTTCTTCTTTGACCCATTTATTGTCCAGCAGCATGTTGTTTAATCTCCACATATTTGTGAATTTTCCAGTTTTTGTTGTATAATTAATTTCTAGTTTCATACCATTGTGGTCAGAAAAGATGTTTGATATAAGATGCTTGTGGTTGGTCATATATAACAAGCCCGCAGCTAACATCATACTAGATGGTGAAAAGCTGAAGGCTTTTCCTTTAAGATAGAAAAAAGTAAAGGATATTTACTCTTGCTACTTCTATTCAACATAGTATTAGGAGTCCTAGCCAGGCCAATTAGATAAGAAAAATAAATAAAAGGCATCCAGATTGGAAAGGAAGAAGTAAAACTGTCACTATTTTCAGATGGCATGGTATTATATAGAGAAAACTAAACACTCCATCAAAAACTGTTAGAGCTAATAAATTCAATAAAGTTGCAAGATACAAAATAAATACAGAAAAATCTGTTGCATTTCTATACACTAATAACAAACTATCAGAAAGAGAATTAAGAAAATAATCCTATTTATAATTGCATTACAAAGAATAAAATACCTAGACATAAATTTAAGGCAGTGAAAAACCTGTATATTGAAAACTGGAAGACACAAATAAATTGAAAGATATTCTGTCCTTATGGATTAGAAGAATTAATATTATTAAAATGCCCATACTATGCAAAGTAATCTACAGATTCCTCAAATTTTCACTGGACTGCAGTTCCAGAAAAGAACATGTTTCTTCTTTAATTTTGGTGTCTACTTCCACTTTAAGGTCTACCTGTCTACATAAGATCTACATTTTTTTAAATGTACATAAATCAACATAGGGGAGGGAAAGAAACTGAAATGGTTAATTTGTCATTCATATGCCTAAAATGTTTTCACTGGAAATGGAGAACTCAGTCACACTAAGTATTCAGGGGGAAGGACACTTGATTTGGCAACACAGACCTGGTTTTGATTCATGACTTTGCAACTCAATTAGCTGTGTGGTCTATGGTAAGCTATTGAAAGTTACCAATCTCAGTTTGGCATTTGTAAACATAGAATGAGATTCTATTTTAAAAATTGTGTTAAGGATTATATAACATAACATCTAAAGTGCCTAGCACTGAGCCGAGCATAAAGAAGGCACTTAAGAGATGGTAGATACTACTAAATATTTCAATTTTCCTGTAATGCACTTTCCACTGTTTCATTCCACATTACCTTAATGGCTCACAGAGTAGAACTATTTTGCAACTATGGCAAAATCTTCTGACATAGCTCTTTGCAAAAGAATTGATAGGTGTGCAAATTTACCTTTCAGTCCTGTTAAGCATTGAACTATTAAGTATCTTCAGGCTATTTCTTTGAATTAAACAGTTACTCCTTATCTGAAGTACCAGCTACCAAATCACTCTCAGCAGGGGCAAACACATTTTTGCTGACACTGTTAAGTATATACAGGAAAACCAAGAAATTCATTCATACCTATAAATTTGGGTGCATTCCTTTTACCTTGAAGTCCCACCCCTCAAATCTACTAACTTTCCTAAACTACCAGCAAAGACCTGGCAAGTCAAAGAATAGGTAACAGACCAGTTTCCTAGAAGGGTTTTGTATATGCATTGCTTTCACATATGAAGAGCAAACTTTAATGGCAGGCTTGTCACTCCATAATAAATGAAATCTATTCTCAAGTATGAAACTCTAGGAATGGCCTTGTTTGTACAATCAGTATGTCTAATTATATCCTAGTACAAAGGAGGACAGTTTCTTATTGAACATATGTAAATAACTATGTAGCCATTCAAAGTAGAGACTAGTTAAAAGTATTTCTTTCTCAATCCTAAGGGTTTGTCAAGAACAAGATACAATTTTTTAAATGTTTTGTTATGGTTTGCAAAACCCTAGTCTACTAAAATGAGAGTTAAGTATAGATCAAGAAGAAAGAGAAGAGTCTTCTTTATAAGACTGTCAGATAAGAAAATGTTCAAAAATCTAACCATAATACATAATAATAAAAAATAAACATATTTTTCTCATTCATTTACTCAGTCCTACATAATTAATTCTCATTCTGTCAGATCAGGCAACCTATTACTCCGAATGATAACAGCTTCTTTTAAAATATAGAAGAAGTAATACAATTATAAGGATTTTTAAAACTGTTTAAGGAGTGAAGAAATTCTGTCATTTGTTTGTCATTTTTAAAATAATTACGGGCAAGACAAATTCAGCACAAAAGCACATAAAGTTATTCTAGTATGGCAAGAAAGTTTTCATGGCTGGGCAGACTACATTACCTTTCCTTAAGAGCAAACTGCATAATTCCAAATCAATTTGTCACTTGAACAAAAAGAAAACAAAATTCTAGTCTTGAGTAATATAAAAAATGGCAGTAAAGAGCTCATAAGATTTGATTTTCTTTAAATAATCCAATCCAAACAGAGTTAACTTTGTCAAAATTTTTGCACATTTCATTGTTTCTTTTCAGACTCATTACTTGCAGGTATTTAAATCAAAAGATATCAAGTTCACTTTCCCTTAAACCTTCTACCACTTTCTATATTCCTGCAAATTGATGTTTTAGTATCTTCTTTCACCTGCTGGTACAACCACACATTTTTACTTTAAGAAAATAGTGTCTTTGTTTCTCTCTCTTTTTTTTAATAATCAGAAACGACAATCCTGATTAAAACACACACATACACTATCTTCAATGCACATTTGCATTCCTTTAATATCATTGGTTCTATTAGAGTCTTGATTATCTATATTAATTTTAATTGGAACTGAAACAATGATTTTTCTTATGGACATACAGAAAATAGGGAGAAGGGTATATGTTCCCCTCCAATCACACATGCCCGTTTACATGTCTTAAAGTGAGAAAAGATATAGCATTGATACTATATTAGTTTTCTATTGCTGCATAAGGAATCACTACCATCTTTCCAGCTTAAATTAACACTAATTTATTATCTCAGTTTTCATGACTCAGGAGCTTTGGCATGGCTTAATTGAGTTCTGTGCTCAGTCTCACCAGGCTGAAATCCAGACAGCACTTTAATCTTAACTGAAGTTGGGGCTTTTTCAAAATCCATGCCAGCTGTTAGCATAAGTTCCTTGTGACTGTAGAACTAAGGTTCCATTCTCTTTCTGGCTGATACTAGGGGTCACTCTTAGTCCCTGGAAACTGCCCTCAGGTCTTAGCCACAAGGCTCTCATACAACATGTCATCTTACATCTTCAAAGCCAACAGGAGAATCTCCACTCGGCTTCTCTATTGTTAAATTGTGATTTTTGTGGGCAGCCGAGGACTGAGAGTTCCTATCCTGCAATCTTGCTGATGTGGAAAGTTCAAGGACTTTTTTATTAACTAGCTTTCCAGGGAAAAACAAACCAAATCCTTAAAAATTTTAGATATACACTTTTATTATATTCTATACAAAATTTTCAAAATTAGTTTTTGTTCTAGCAGCTTCGGTAAGAAGGCATTCTTCTGAAAAGTCTACTATATTTAAGGTATTAGAAGTTTAGCTTCTTTCTTCTTTTTGTACACCCAAATTGAATCTCATGAGCATTTCTATCAGATTCATTTATTCTTTATTAGCCAATCAGAATAGGAACTTCTTTAATGTTAAGAAACTTTATAATTTAATGTGTTATATCTTAGGAAAAGATTTCATGTTAATATAATATTAACACAATAAGAAATAAAGGCTCTTTTCTTTTATAGATAAAATGCCTAAGATCACAAAGAGCTTTGCAACTTCCCTTTTACAACTTTTTTCATAGATGAAATAAAACACAGGCACAAAAAGACATAAAAACAATTCCTGTAGGGTTAAGTGGACCAAAAAAAAGCCCACAGAAAATCCAAAAAAAATTTCCAATAGGCAAATCTTTAAGAAATGGTAATTTCTTACTCTGATAAAAATATATGTATACTTTACTCTTTCTTCAATTATAAGACCTACAGGCTCCTGTGGGCCACTACTTTCCTTCCCACTTACTTTGTGATTCTAACAACCCTCCACCCGCCCCACCCAAGCCATGAAATTCCTTAAACAAAAGAAACACTAACAGACATCTGAAAGTTGATTATTTTATTTCACCATTTGAAGATTTCACAGATTTTCACATTGAAGCAGTGGCATCCCAGACAGTATGCCAGTTGCAAAACTAAAAAGATAGGTGTCCAAGCAGAGCCAGATATACAAGGCTCTGACTCTAGAGGAAAAGAAAATGCCACCATGAACTCCAAGACCAAGTCAGACTAAATATTTCAAACTCCTATTTGAAAGATAATAGATTAATGAGGAATTGACCATCTTTTAATCGACTGTCAGTCATTACTTATAGGTTTTTTTTATTTTCTAACTTCTGGAAGATAAAGACACATTAGGTCATTAGATATTAACATATGGGAGCTCTGAAAATAAGGCCATTCTGCCACAACTCAGCAAGAACTTACTGATCAGTAAGGTCAGAGGTTTCAAAGTTGCACTTGTAATTTCCTTGATCCATGAGCTGTTTCCTAATCCAGTGAGTGTAACATCTCAGTGGGACTTCCATAAGAGTCAGTTATAATTCTCAAAATGTTAAAAACATAATGCTCAAACAAATAAAATTTATATATCAAAATTTCATTTACTTAATGAGGGAACCAGCAGGATGCAAGGCTAGTTCAAAAAGGATTTGAGAACTGACATTTTATACAGTCAGTGAAGAAAAGGAAAAAGGTAGAGAGATCAATAAGTTACAAACAACTGATTTTTTGATAAACTTTTGAAGGGCTACTGTCTTTTATTGGACAAAAAAATCATGCTTTATTAGTTGTATACAATTATAAACTATACAAGCCCCAAGATATTGTTCAAAGTTGCATTCCTCCAAAGAGTGAGGCAGCCTCACTCACTCAGGCAGCCTTGTTAGAAAATGCTCTAGTATAGTCTTTAAAGATTACATAGTCATTTTTTTTATCTTAATTTAAATTTGGATAATTTTTATTAACATATACAAGTGGATATCTTTCCTTTTACTATGACAAATAATCATACACACACAATTCATGCATAATAAAGATATAGTAAGAACCCATTAATCCACAATCCAAGTTAGGTATCAGGAAATGGCAAAATAAGTATATTTTTGAGTGCTGTTTATACAAATCACTGATTCCAACTCTCTCTCTTCTCACCCAGAGGAAACTAATCACCAGAATGTTGTGTTTATAATTTTGTGGTTATAGTTTTTGTGCAAATCTACACATGCCTAACCACATACTGTTTAGTTTTGTATGGGTTGCTCTTTATATTTAGCATTATCATATTGATTATTTTCTTCTCTGACTGAGTAGGAACTGTATCCATTTTGATACATTCAACTATATTTCATTAATGTTCACTATATGAACATGTTGTAATTTATTTATCCATTTCCCTATTGATGGAAACAAATTGTTTCCAGTTTTTTCCTATTATAAACAGAATTGCTTGGGCGTATTGGAGATGTTGCCTGGTGCATAAGTCTATTGAATATATATCAAGGATTATAGGTCATAAATTGTTTACCTTCTCAGTTTTAAAGATAATATCAAAATGGTGGTCCAAATGATTAGACTTTTTTTCATTCATAAGTGAGCATTTGAGCATTGTTTTTATTTATTCCACGTCTTTACATGAAATCTTGTTTTATAACATATATAGAAGAAAATATATGAAAATGTCAATGGCCTTTAACTAACGACCACCAGGAAAGCACCTGCAGTAAAATACAGTTTATTACTGTATTTATTACTGAGTTTATTACTTATTGCAATGGGGTAGAACACATAGCATTGAGAACTGTAGAGTGCATTAGTAAGAGGTTGTTAGAAAAATCCTATTATAGTGTTTAGGCTTTGGTTGGGAAATTTGGGGAAGGTACTAAAGAAGCAGGGGCTCATTCTAGATTGGGTGCTGTCAGAAAGTGGGACAACTGCATGATTGGGCATTTCCATAAATTTTTTCTACAAGAAGGCAGACCAAAATGAGGATAAAACTGTAATTGGTAAAGACACTTAGAATGAGGGATATTTAGTATTTTGTGAATTTTCTAGTGACATTGTTTTTGTCTCCTTATATCATTATCTCAGAGTAATCTCATCTGATACAGATATTCTGTCACATTGTTATGTTCAATAGTAAAACAAAATGACTAAACTGTAAGCATTAAATCATTTTGTAATAACATCAAGGCTTAGCTATGAGCATTAGACTAGGTTCTGGATAGCAGGGGCTTCTTTTTTTTTTTTTACTTTTTTCAACAAAAATATCAGCAAGCCTTGGAAGAAAGAAATGGAAGTATGCAGTTATGAGGTTCTTAAGGGACCTCATAAGGGAGTATAATATCACTTAAAGGTAAAATGTGCTAATTTAAACATATATATAAATCCTAAAACAACCATAAAAGAACAAAACTAACAAGTCAACAAAGGAGATAAAATGAGATTGTAAAAGAGTACTAAATTTGTTTAAAATAAGGTAGAAAAAGAGGAAAAATGGAGCGAGAACAGATGGTACACACAGAAAACAAACAGCAAAATGATAGATTTAAACCCGGCAATATCAATAATCGAAATAAAGTAAATGAGCTAAATACTCAGGTTAAGAGACAGAATTTATTATAATGTATAAAATAAAAAGTGAAGCCCAACTACATGCTGCCTGCAAGAAAATCACATTAAATATACAACTAGAAAAAGTAGAAGTAAAATAATGGAAAAATATACCATCTTTCAAAAAAGATAGTGGTGGTTCTACTAGTATCAACATAGATTTCAGAGCAAAGTATAAAGAGAATAATGACAAGAGGATCAATTCATCAACAAACAAACAACCCCCCCCAATCCTAGATGTTTCTGCACCTAATAACAAAGATTCAAAATACTTAAGCACAAACTGATAAAATTAAAAGGAGAAAGGCAAATCCATAATAGTACTTGCATATTTCAAAATCCCTCTCTCAAGAATAGAGAGAACAAATAGATAAACCAGTAAGGATTGAAAACATTGAACAACACTATTAAACAAGTTAATCAAATTGACATTTATAGAACACTTCATCCAATAATAGCAAAATACACATTCTTCTCCAGTTCACATAGAACATTTATCAAGAACATTCACTATTTTCTTTGCCATAAAACAGAGCTCAATAAATTCAAAAGGATTCAAGTCTACCAAGTAAGTTCTGTGACCATGAAGGAACTAAATTAAAAATTAATAATTGAAAGATATCTGGAAAATCCCCAAATATTTGGAAATTAAATAGCATACCTCTAAATAACACATAGGTCAAAGGAGAAATCAAAAGAGAATTTAAAAACATTTTGAAATTTGTGAAAATGAGAACACAGCACACTTAATTTGTTGGATGCAGCTAAACTTAAAGGGGAATTTACAGCAGTAAACTAAATTAGAATGAAATAAAGGTTTCAAATCAATATGTATAGATATTACCCTGAGAAACTAGAGAAATAAGAGTAGATGAACCATAAAGTAAGCAAATAAAAGGAAATAAAAAAGATCAGAGTAGAAATCAATGATACAGAAAACAACAAAAAAAACTCAATGAAAACTAAAGTTATTTCTTTCAAAAAATTAATAAAAACAGTTAACTTTTGTCCAGACTTATGTGAAAAAGAGAGAGAGAAGACATAAATTTAAAATATCAGGAATGAGTGATGGCACTTATAGCACCAAAAATACAAACTAGTTAGAGACATTTCAGGCAAAAAATTCTGAGGACTATTCACTGAAAACTACAAACATTGCTTAAATACATTATAGGAAACCTAAATAAATAGTGAGATATACAATGTTTAGGGAGCAAGAAACCCAAATATATTTATTATTTCAATTCTTCCTAAACTGATCTGTAGAGTCAACACAATCCCAATCAAAATTCCAGCAGTGTTTTCGTAGAAATCAATCAACTGAAATGCATATTGAAATGCAAAAGACCTAGAGTAACTGTCATGGTTAAGTTTATGTGTCACTTTGAATAGACCACAGGGTGCTAGCAATTTTGTCAAACATTATTCAGGGTGTTTCTGTGAAGGTGTTTTGAACGAGACTGAAATTTAAACTGTTAGACTGGACGTAACAAGTTACTCTCCCTAATATGGGTAGGCCTCATCCAATCAGTTGAAGACCTGAACAGAACAAAATGACTGACCTTCCTCCAGGTAAGAGACAATTCTTCCTGACTACCTTAGAACTAGGACATTACTTTTGTTCCTACCTTAAGACTCAGACTGAAACATTGATTCTTTCTGGATATCAAGCCTGCCAGCCTTGGAGTCTCCGGCTTGCTGATTCAACATGTAGATATTGGGACTTGTCAGTATATATATATATATATATATATATATATATATATATATATATATATATATATATATATATATATTTATATATTTATATATTTATATATTTATATATTTATATTTATATACACACACACACATACACACACATACACACACACACACACATCCTGTTCATTCTGTTTCTCTGAAGAACCCTAATACAGAAACCAAAACAGCTTTCATAAAATAGCAAAGTTGGAAGATGTGTTTTATAACAATATAAATTTACTGTAATCATTAGCATGTGGTACTGGCATAAAGATAGAAAACTAAATCAATATAGAGTTCAAAACTAGCCCCCCATAATTCAGAATATAAAGTTCACAACTGATCCATACATATGTGGTCAGTTTATATTTGTCAAAAGTACAAATACTCTTCAGTGGACAAAGAATAGTCTTTTCAACAAATAGGGCACAACCCATGACTATAAAACTTCTAGAAGAAAACATAATGGGAATTTTTGTGGCTTTTTGTTAGGAAAAAAAATTCTTTCATATGACACAAAACCCATAATCACTAAAAGTGAAAATGAATAAATTGTTCTTCATAAATATTAAGAACTTTTGCTCCTCAAAGATACTGTTGAGAAAATAAAAAGCAAACTACAGAATGGGAGAGAATATTTGCAAGTAATAAATCTGATAAAATACATATATTCAGAATATATGAAGACTTCTCAAAATTCAACTGTAAGAAAATAAAAAACTTAATTTTTTAAATGAGTGGAAGGTTTAGTCAGATACTTTACCAAAGAAGATATACAGATGGCAGATGAGCACAGGAATATTTCAAAATCAGTCATTAGCAAATGTCAGTTATAGTACAATGAGGTTCCATTTTATACTGTCAATGAAAAAATTTAGTCAGTTGTTCAAATAAAGAAGTGGAAAATTTTATTTGAACTAAATTGAGGATTATAACCCAGGAACAGCCTCTCAGAAATTTCTGAGAACTGTTCTGCTCGTTAGAGCCTAAAGCACAGTTATATAAAGTTTTGAGAGAGAGGGCTATACATTAAATGAGGTATTATTGACAGTTTACACAATCCAGGACTACACATACAAAGTGAGTAGTAGGTCATGGGTCATCGTGGCCCCTTACAAGATTAAGCAAGAAGATTATCTCCTAAGGAGTAACCTTGTCGATGTGGGAGAATGTTGCTCCTTATGGTTGAATAGGTATTTCTGCTGATAGAGAGGTTTGGTCAATGCATAATGCAGATACACAATGCACAGTAGAGGGGAGAGAGGAGGCCAAAGGGCAGAGAAAAATTTTTATGTTTAAATTTTCCTTGATTTGCCTTAGAATACAAATTTTTATTTCATCAATACCTATTAAAATGGTTTAAATTCTAATTAACAACAACAACAAAATATCAAGTGTGTGAGCATATTGAGCAACCAGAATGCTCATAAACCTAAAATAGTATGATCACTTTGGGATAAGGGAGAAGGTAACAGTTTGGAGTGTCATAAAAGATAAACCTATGATTACCACATGACTGTGGCATTATATTACTAGGTGTTTACTCAAGAGAAATAAAAGAATGTGTCCATACAAAGATTGCTATGCAAAATTTCACCAAGAATTTATTTGTAATAGTTCAGAATTATAAACAACATAAATTTTTTTCAATTGGTGAATCGATAAACAAAATGCACTTTATACTTAAGATGAAATACTACCTAGACATAAAGAGGTATAAAAACTTTGGTACATGTAGCAATATGAATCAATTTCAAAATAGTCAAGCTGAGTAATAAGAGCCAGACACACCCCCATCCCCCAAATAAAGATAGTATACTAATGATTCCACTTGTGTAACATTCTTGGAAATGCAAACTAATCTATAATGACATAAAGTAGAACTATGGTTAACTGAGGACTGGCGTGGGGAGTTTGACGGGGGTGGACATAGAGGTGAAAAGTGGCGGGATGAATAGAGGAAGTAAAAAGGAGCATAACAAAACTTTTGGACGTGATGGATATCTTCATTATCTTGATTGTGGTGATGATTTCATGTTTACTAACACATCAAACTTACCAATTGTGCACATTAATATATACATGTCAACTCTACTTCAATAAAGCCATTTAAACAATTTGCATTTCTTATATGACAAATGAAGCAGAGCATCCTAGATGACTAATGAAATAAAGCATCATTTATATAGGTTTTTCCAATTCTCTGAAACACCAGCTCTGTCTTTTGACTTTGGTTCTAAGACCAATGTGCAGTTTTCCTTTAGAACTATAATGCCCCCAATTCTTTTTTTTTCCAGCTTTATTGAGGTATAATTGCCAAGTAAAATTGTAAATGTTAGAGAGTACAAGGGATGATTTGATATACATATACATTGTGAAATGATTACCACATCAAGTTAATTAACACATCCATTCCCTCACATCGTTACCTTTTGTGTCTCTGTGGTGAGAATGCTCCAAGTTCTGATTTGCTGTGCTAGACTTTTGCCCTGAGGGAGCAACACCGTCTTCTGCATTCATTCATCCTTTTAACTTACCTTTTAATTTCTAGAATCAGATACATTGTTTTATTGTAGGGGTATGTATGTTTGTTTGTTTCTCTTGGATGTTTCTCTTATAAGTGCTTAAAAACTTGGCAATACATTTCTTGTAGTATATCTGGCTCCTAAATATTTTGCTTTTCATAATATCTAGAATGCTATACTATCATAAATAATGTCCTAGATAGATTTGAGTGTGTGTGTGTATAAAATGCTGAAGACTCGTGTGTTTATATGATTCTCCTGGAACCCTGGAAGAACAGGAGAGAGATCAACAAAGTCTATAAATTCATAAAAATTTCAAATGTATAACTGCAAATCTTTTCATATGAGATGATTTCCAAATTGATAATAGAGAAAATTATGTTAAAAAATATTTTTGTGGGTTTTTTTTTTTCTGTGAAAGATGGGAATTCACAGAGGTTGGTATGCAAGAAAGGATTAAAACTAAGAGCAGAATTATTCTAGATCATAAGGTGGGGTGAGAGAGAGAGGAAGCAAGGGAGGGAGATTGAGACAGAGATATTGAGAGGGATTAAGAGGTTAAAAACCAGGAAATTTGTGAAAGAGCAGATATCCAGAAAAAGAAGAATCTAAATCATGGAACCCTGATATGCTCTGAATCTCATGCTCAAGCTTTAACTCTGCCACACACTAAATGTAAATCTGGTAAAGTTACATATCAAATATGAAATTCAATTTTCCTTCTGTAAATTGGCACTGTTAATCATGCTTAATATATAATTTTGTTGTGGTGAATTAAATGAGATAAGGCAGTGACTTTCAAATGTTTTGCCCATGTCCTACTATAAGTAGTACAGTATATCAAGAACAGATAGGCATGCCCACGTGTGCACACACACTCATAAATAGAGACATAATACAAAATTGAAACAAAAGTTACATGAAGAATAATGTTTAATGTTTCTGAAAGTGATGAACTCAGAGATGTATATATTTTTTCATACTATTCTGTTAGAAAAGGTTGTTTGAGACACTAAGATGATTCCATGTTGCACTAGAGGTTATAACCCACCATTTTAAAACATAAACTACTTATCACAGTACCTTCCAAGAAATTTTTCACAAAGATTTATGTCTCAGTTGTACCATATTTTTCATTCTTTTTATTTTTGTTTCTTGTCTTATTTTAATTGAAGTATAGTTGATTTTTTATTAGTTGATTTTTAATATTATATTAGTTTCAGGGATACAAAATAGTAACTCAATATTTTTATAGACTATACTCCATTTAAAGTTATTACAAGATAATGGCTATAATTTCTTGTGCTGTACAATATATTCTTGTTGCTTATCTATTTTATACATAGTAGTTCATATTTCTAAATCTCATACCTGTAACTTGCCCCTGCCCCTTACCTCTCCCCACTGGCAACAAGTTTATTCTCTATATCTGTGAGTCTGTTTCTGTATTGTTCAACTTATTTGGATATTTTTAAAATTCCACATATAAGTGATAACATAGAAGATTTGTCATTCTCTGTCTGATTTATAGCCTTAAGCATAATAACCTCTATGTCCATTTGTGTCATTGCAAATGGCAGAATTTCATTCTTTTTAATGTCTGAGTAACATTTCATTGCACATATATATAACACTTCTTTATCCCTTCATCTATTAATGGAAACTTAGACGTCTTCCATATCATGACTATGAAAATTGGGGCACATGTATCTTTTTGAATTAGTATTTTTTTCTCCTTATATGTACCAGAAGTGGAATTGTTGGATCATATGGTAGTTTTATTTTTAGTTTTCTGATGAACCTCCATACTGTTTTCCAAAGTGGCTACACAAATTTACATTCCCACCAACAGTGTACTACATCTCCCCTTTCTCCACATCCTCACCAACATTTGTTATTTTTCGTCTTTTTTATGACAGCCATTATGACAGGTGTCAGTTGATAACTCGTTGTGGTTTTGATTTGCATTTCTCTGATGATTAACAATGTTGAGCACCTTTTTATGTGCCTGTTGGCCAACTCTATGTCTTCTTTGAAAAAATGTCAAGTCTTCTGCACAGTTTTAATTTGGTTGTCTGGTTTTTTGATATTGAGTTGTATGAGCTGTTTATATATTTTGGGTATTAACCCCTTGTCAGTCATATCATTTGCAAATATTGTCCCCCATTTAACAGACAGTCTTTTTGTTTTGTTGATGGTTTCCTTTGCTGTGCAAAAGATTTAAGTTTAATTAAGTCCCACTTGTTTATTTTTGCTTTTGTTTCCTTTGCCTTAGAAGACAAATTAAAAAAAATTGGTATGATTTATGTCAAAGACTGTCCTGTCTACATTTCCTTCTATGAGTTTATGGTTTCCAGTCTTAAATTTATGTCCTTAATCCATTTTGAGTTTATTTTTGTATATGGTGTGAGGAAATGTTCTAATTTCATCCTCTTACATGAGCTGTCCATTTTTCCCAGCATCACTTATTGAAGAGACTATCTTTTCTCCAGAGTATATTCTTGCCTCCTTTGTCATAGAATAAGTGACCATAAGTGCATGGGTTTATTTCTGGACTCTCTATTCTGTTCCATTTATCTGTGGATCTGTTTTTGTACCAGTACCATACTGTTTTGATTAATGTAGCTTTGTAGTATAGTCTGAAGTCAAGGAATGTGATACTTCCAGCCTTGTTCTTTTTCCTCAGGATTGCTTTGGCTATTTGGGGTCTTTTGTGTTTCCATATAAATTTTAGGTTTATTTGTTCTAGTTCTGTGAAAAAATGTCATGGATGCTTGATAGGGAATGCATTAAATCTGTGGATTGCTTTGGGTAGTATGGACATTTTAACAATGTTAATTTTTCCAATCTATGAACACAGGATATCTTTCCATTTCTTTGTATCATCTTCCACTTCCTTCATCAATGTTCTATGGTTTTCAAAGTGTACGTCTCTCACCTCCTCGGTTAAGTTTATTCCTAGGTATTCTTTTTAAACAGGATTGTTTTCTTTCTTTCTCATTTGATAGTTCATTATTAATGTATAGAAAAGCAAGAGATTTCTGTGTATTAATTTTGTATCCTGGAACTTTACTGAATTCATTTATTAGTTTTAAATTTTTTTGGTGGAGAATACAAGGATATATACATATATATATATATATAAAATCTGCAAATAGTGACAGTTTTACTTCTTCCCTTCCAATTTGGATGAATCTTATTTCTTTTTCTTGTCAGATTGTTGTAGCTATGACTTACAATACTATGTTAGATAGAAGTGTAGGCATCCTTCTTTCATTCTTGATTTTAGAGGAAAAGCTTTCAGCTTCTCACCATTGAGTATGATGTTAGTTTTGGGTTTGTTATAAATAGCCTTTATCGTGTTGAGATATTTTCCCTCTATACCAACTTTGGTTAGAGTTTTTATCATAAGTGGATGTTGAATTTTGTCAAATATTTTTCTCCATCTATTGAGATAATTATTTTATTTTTATCCTTCATTTTTTTTAATTTGGTGTATCTATCACCTTGATTGATTTGTGGCTATTGAAACATCCTTGCATCCCTAGAATAAATCCCACTTGATCATGGTATATGATCCTTTTTATAATTGTTAAATTCTATTTGCTAATATTTTGTTGAGGATTTTTGCATCTGTATTCATCAAAGATGTTAGCCTGTTATTATATGCTTTTGGATGGAAAGTTCTATAAATACCTATCAAGACCAACTGGTCTAATGAATAATTTAAGACCACTGTTTCCTTATTGATTTTCTGTCTGTTTGATCTGTCTGATGTGAATTGGGTGTTAAAGTCCCTATTATTGTATTATTTTCAATTTCTCCCATCATGTCTGTTAATATATATTTTATATACTTAGGTGCTCCTAAATTAGGTACATATATGTTGATGAATGTATTATATATTCTCTTCTTGTATTGATCCCTTTATCATTATGTAATGCCCTTTTTTGTCTTTTGTTACAGACTTCATTTTAAAGTCTATTTTGTCTTATGTGAGTATTGCTACCCCACCTTTCTTTTCATTTCCGTTTGTATGAAATATCTTTTTCCATCCGCTCACTTTCAATCTGTGTGTGTTTTTAGCTCTGACATGAATCTTTTGTAGGCAACATATGGGTGGGTCTTGTTTATTATTCAATCAGACACCTTATGTCTTTTGATTGGAGCATTTAGTGCTTTAGCGTTTAAAGTAATTATTGATAGGTATGTACTTATTGCCATTTTATTACTTGTTTACTGGTTGTTTTAATAGTTCTCTGTTCCTTTTTTCTTCTTATAGGTTTTTCCTTTTGGTTTGATAATTTTCTTTAATGGTATGCTTGTGTTCCTTCCTTTCTAGCTTTTGTATATCTATTGTAGGTTTTTGATTTGTGGTTTTAATGGGGTTCATACATGTTAACCTATGACTATATACATGTTTTAAACTGGTAGTCATTTATGTACAAATGCAGTCTAAAAGATCTACTATTTTAATTCCCTCACCCACATTTTGTGTTTCTGGTGTCATATTTTACATTTTCATGTTTATCATTTAACCCTTTATTGTGGTTGTTGCTTTTCCAATTTTTTTCTCTTTTATTCTTTGTACTAGCTTATTTACATGATAAACCACAGCTTTTACTATATATTTGCCTTCACCAGTGAGATTTGTTTTCCTTTCCTATAAATTCTTATTACTTGTTGTAACCTTTTTTTTTCCACTTAGAGAAGACTCTTAAACATTTTTTTAGGGTCAGTTTAGTATTGATGAATTCTTTAATTTTTTGTTGGTCTGAAAAGTTTTTTTATCTGTTCTTCAACTCAGTGATAATCTTGCTGGGTAGAGTATCCTAGGTAGTAGGGTTTTCCCTTTCAACACTTCAAATATATCATGCCACTCCCTTCTGGCCTGTAAAGTTTCTGCTGAAAAATCAGCTGATAGTGTTATGGGAGTTCCCTTGTGTATGACTTTTTTTTTTCCTTGCTGCCTTTAGAATTCTCTCCTTACCTTTAACTTTTGCCATTTTAGTTATGATATAATTTGGTGTGGGTCTCTTTGGGTTCATCTTGTTTGGGACTCTGCACTTCCTGTACCTGGATATTTGTTTTCTTCTACAGGTTCCAGAAGTTTTCAGCCGTAATTTTATCAAATACATTTTTGACCCCTTTCTCTCTCTCTCCTCCTTCTGGGACCTCTATAATGCTAATGTTGGTACATTTGGTGTTGTCCCAGAGGTCCCTTCAACAGTTCTCTCTCTCTCTCTCTTTTTTAAATTTGTTTTTCCTTTTGCTATTCTGACTGAGTGATTTCCTTTATTCTATCTTCCAGATCAGTATGCATTCTTCTGTAACATGTAGTCTGTTTTTAATTCCTTCTAGTGTGTCTTTCATTTCAATTATTGAATTCTTCAGCTCTGCCTGGTTCTTTTTTATATTTTCTCATTCCTATAAAAATTCTCACTGTGTTCATTTATTCTTTTCCATAGTTCTGTTACCATTCTTATTACTAATGTTTGAATATATTTATCTGATAAATTGTTTGTGTCTCTTGCATTAGTTGTTTTTTTAGGGTTTTTTCTTGTTCTTTTGTTTGAAACAAATTCTTCTGTCTCCTCATTTTGCTTAACTTTCTCTGTCTCTTTGACATTAGGTGAAACAGTTACCTATTGAAGTCTTGAAGAGGTGTCCTTGTGTTGGTGTGTCCCTACACAGTCTTTGTGTGCCCAGTGGCTTTGGTGGGAGAGTAGGATCTGAAGTGAGAAGCAGTCACATCTTTCCCCACAGTGTGCTGGCTGCTATCACCTGGGTGGGAGGTGGTACATGAATTTTTTAATTGTCTACAGAGTATTAAAAAGACAAAGTGCTTCATACTATAAAAATTATATTAAGTATCTGAATAAATTTTAAATTAAGATAACATGATGTTGCAATATCATACACTTCCTAATATTTAAAAGTACTTATTACTGAGGAGAGTAGATCAGATTTTTTTGATTTCAATTTTACTCTCTACATTAAATTATTTACCAGATTTTTTTGCCTTAATTGCTATCTGTGGAATCAAACCTGAATTAGTGGGGTTTTTTTGCAACCTCACACCATTCAAATGTGTCTCATTTATGTCTGTTTCCCCAGTGCCTAAAACAGAAGACATACTATAGGAGTTCAATAACCTTCAATGTCTGGGCATTTTAAGTAAGTCCTCAAGATAAATGTGGTTTATAATTTTAATGGTACTAAATATTTAGAAAGAAGCACTGTAATTAATGTCTTAGGATAAGATCAATAAATAATCCATGCACAGTGGTAATAAACTCAAAGTTTCAATACGTGGTTTAATGTATTTTTCTTTAAATATAATTGATCCCATTGGACAAAGAACTCTTCTGGGACTGGACAGTGTCTTTTTCATCTTTATATCTCTAGTACTCATCACAGTTCCCAGAACACATAAGACACTCAATAGAAGTGTTTTAAACAATGGAATCAATAGGTTTCAAAATATATTAAATAAATGGACAAATAACAGTTTAAGACACAGCATATTAGAAATCTGTGATCATCAGGTATTACCAACTATTCTGTTTTGAAATTCTACCTCTAAATATGAGTCATAGGCAATATAGCAGACATTTTATTGAGTTTAAGTGATTTTTTTAAATTTTGAAAATATCTGCCAACTTCTTGAGATATATGAAATCATCTGAAATAATTCAGGGGAAAAAATATCTAGGTTTATTAATAGAAAAAAGCTAAATTTATTAGGGAAGATAATAAGTATGGTTTTTTCCTTTTTTAAAAGATTAAAATTCAACAACCCACAAAAAAGACTTACTAATTTTATGGTGTAATGGTATATATTTGTTCACTGTTTTTACATGCTTTTTAGTTTGTAATAGTTTTAGATAGTTGTACCAATATTCTGCATACAATTGTGAGTCCTTTTTTCACAAAATATAACAAGTGTTCTGTCATATTTTCACATGTATTTGGCAGCTGTTTTAATAACAGTATTTCAATAAAATGGCTTTCTATAACTGTTTAACCATTTTCTTTGACATTTTTTAATATTATAAAGATCATTATTATTAAACTCACCAAATCTGTTTCATCACCTCTAAAATGAAAAAATTAATAGTATATTAACTGCAGGGTTTTTTAATGTTAGGAAAATTAGAAGATTCTTTTAAAACACTGAGCAGAGTGTTTGGCACACAATTTTTAATGAATAAATGTATTGAATATAATCAGTATTACTCTAATCATGGTTATTTTATTAGGCAAGTCCTAGACTAAACTGCAATAGTGAGAAGATTAAATGATACTGTGTTATTTTTTAACTCTCATGGAACAGACCAGACAGAGGTTGGTTTTCTAGATTTAGTAGGGTAATTAAACTTCATGAGGTCATTCAAGGACCATAGTTTCTTCTCCTTTTTTTATTTTTATTATTATTATTAAATTTATTTTTTGCTTTACTGTTCATTATGCTACTGTTATCGTCTGAAACCGATGAGGCTCACCAAGAGATAGTTGTTCTCTTCTGTTTGCAAAGAAATATAGTCTGTGGGTAGGTGGTTAAATGCTCAGAAGAAGGGAAGAAAGGGATAAGTGACATTAAGGAACAATTCCATCCCTCTGAACACCAACATATCCAAGGATATACGTCTTACAATACTTACACCTCCTCAAAAAGAAGACAATGTTAAAGGGACATCCATAGATTCCATATCCAGCTGTAAACCCATGATTTCTGAGTAATATGCAGATGTGCAGGGCTCCTCCACCAGGTCCAGATATAGATCTTCATTTTCCTGTGGCCTATAAACTAAAATGTAAGTTTACTCCACTACACACATGCAGCTGATGTACACTACTGGTATAGGAACTGGATGACTTCAGTAGAATCCCCATTCTTAAAATATCCATTTTTAAAAGAAAAGAATGGGGTGGACATGTTGGGGACAGAGTTACTTTTCCATTGCAATTATTAAAATCTGAAGGGTAGGAATTAAAGACTCACTGACTGGGCATATGGGCTTCTCCTTTATTATTAGTTTTTTTGGAAACAAACAAAAACAAACAAACCTGTCTATTGTCCTTTCTGGATTCTGGATTTGCTAGGAGCTTCTTATCGATCCATTATCCTTCATGGTCACATCAAATGACACTGGAGTAAGTATGTATCCTCCTCTGCAATGACACAACTTCTACAGCCTGACTTCTTGTGTAAAAGTTGTGGGCACAGAGGTTACAAGTTGTTTTAGGAGTTGACGTGTCAAAGGTATTGGAGGTGACTTTTTGGTTTCTTGGGCAATATATTCACTGAAAAACTTAAATTTTGGACTATTTACTGTCAGAAAGTTCTAAGTGTAATTTACCAAAGCCAAAATTCTCATCTAAATATAGTTTTTAAATACAAAGTATCTCATTTATTTACTGTTTTCTCTTCTCAGTTCATGCCCCTCTTTCTCAATTTAATGAAAACTTGTGGCCATCTAAGCACTAAGTTTGACTGGGAAGGATGAGTCTGGGGGATGAATCCCATTGTCTGATAGAGCGCACTTGTAGGGAGGTCCTTGAGAAAGGCTCTGAGTTTATCTCCTTATCTTTGTCATTGGAAAAAACTGAGTTTTTTCCCCCCCAAATTTGCAAATTCTGGTTTCTGGTAAATTTAGACTTTAGGCAGCTGACAGAGTCCCTTAGCAAAGCTAAGCAGAGTGTTTGCAAAACGTGTAAGTGCTTAAGGTTTTCATGACTTTGCTGCTTTTGACAATTACAGGCTACTTAATTGTAGATTGTCACTCAGTTTGGTTTTGTCTGATGTTTCCTCATGATTAGATTAATGTTAAATGCCTTTCACATAGCTATTGTAGTAGTTTGCTAGGGCTGCCATAACAAAGTACCACAGACTAGGTGGCTTAAACAACAGAAGTTAGTTTTCTCATAATTCTGGAGGCTAGAAATCTGAGGTTAAGGTGTCAGCAGGGTTGATTTCTTTTGAGGTCTGTCTCCTTGGCTTGTTGATGGCTGTCTTTTCTCTCTGTCTTTATGTTGTCTTCCCTCTGTAATAAGTATTTCTGGGGGTGGGGTGTTTATACTGTCTATGTATTAGTAACTCTCCTCACTCACCATGAGAAACCTAGCCCCCACCATGCTTAATATATTGAACGGTTTTGAGACAGGTGGGGACCTGGGACCTGGGACCTGGGACCCTTTACCGGAGTGCTTGCACCTGGACAAATGTATCCTCCAGCAACAGAATACAAAGAAACTGTAAGGGACTGAAAATAACTGCACCCATATGCAGTTGGGGAAAAGTATGAACAATAAGATACAAAAAGGCCAAAACCCAACTGCCATTTTTGAGGTCCTGGAAGCAAAAGCAGGGTAACATGCAAGATCCCTGTATCACCTCCTGTCTGATCCACCTATCAGCTCCCATCCTCACACCGTTTAAGAAACCAGCTTGCCCCGACTTGGGGAGCGAGCAAAGGAACCTGTTACTTGTTTTTACTCCCTCATGCTGCAGCATGAGTCCCAATAAAGCCTTGCCTGAATTCCTCATCTGGCCTCTTATCAATTTCTATTGATTAAAGAGTCCAAGAACCCTGGTCGGTATCAGGTTGTTCTATCTTCATGGGTTTAGGACCCAAGGTGGGTTAAGATGTAATCCCACGGAGGCATGGCCAGGACAGAGGAGCCCAAATATGGTGAAAAATGTCAATAAAAGGCAGCAGTCTGATGAGGGGAGTCTTAGTTTCAGTGGGGTCCAGAGAGCTTCCATGAGTAGGGGCATTTTGGTGTCCATTGTCAGAACTAAAATGGGGTAAGGAGAACATCAACATGTGATGGTGGCCCAGAACAGAGATCTACAGCCCAAGCAGGAAGAAGAGGTCATCCACATAGAGGAGCAGCATGGCATGGGCTGACAGAACCCAAGTGCAGGGAGGAGGGTGTCTGGGTGGGGAGCCAGGGAGGAATCCTACTACAAGACCTGAAGCTGGATGAGGGGAACATCCATGCTGGGGGATGACCTTAATGAGGTATTGGAATCCTACCAGGGTGAAGAGAGCAATTGTATGGAGTGGTATGGTGGAGGGTGTTTAGAGTTCAGCCTGGGATGTCAGAGCCCAAGAATGTGAGGGGAGTAGTTATGACAGAGACTGTTTGACCGCAAAGCTTAAAACATTTTTAAAAAATGTGATGATGCCTGACCTAGAAAACAAAATTTAAACTCCAGTATATTGACTCCATTATATAACTTCCTTCAATAAATTATACTCTTAAACTTTTTACCACTCTTTAAGCAGAGTACTTATAGCTTTCCAAAAGCTATTTCTTATGATGGTGATATACTTTCCTACATAATCCATGTGATAAACTGTTACTACTTTTTGAGATTCAGCTTAATTCTCACTTACTCTGTGAAACACTTTTTGATTATCTCCAACCCCTAGTAGAGAAATGCCCTACTTTCCTTTTGTTACTATTTTTTACTTATTCCTCTACAACTCCCTCTCACATACCACAGTTTGGGGTAAGGTACACATCCACACGTATATATACATAGGTGTGCACATATACACATTCCTATATATGCATGTGTACCTTACAACGAACTGTGATTTATATGAGAGATTTAAATATCTAAAAGATTGTTCTCTATTGTTTACAATGAATGATTGCTAAATACATGAGATAATATAACAACATAATTTTACTGAGGGAAAAAGGCTATCCCCATAACTTCATGTTTCATCCATCTGATTTCTGCCTATTTAAGCGCCAATGTCTTAAAATTTTACCCATTTTTCTGGTCATTTTTTTTCCCTAAAAATCTAGTTTATACTTTTACTGCTTCATAAGCCGACTTGACCATAATTCAGACTTTACTTGATGACTCAGCAGTCTCATAACAATCTTTTATCCTTTTACTGTATGGCAATATCATTCCAGGAGAACTCATTTTTTCTTCATTCAATCTTAGGACTGTCAGCTAACTCACTTTTTACCTGTCCCTAAGAGTCTCATTCTAGTGTTCTATTCCATTGGGCTATAGTCTGATACCAAATAACTAATTTTAAGAGTTATATGTTAAATGAGAATTAATGAAACTCTGAATAAGAACTAATAAGTACATTGGATATATTCCTTGAATAAACCTCATGACAAAACTTTATATATTCTAAGACGTTCTGTTGTTTTCTACTAGGTTTATGACTTTGTTACTAAACACTGAAATGTTATTACTGAACATGTAACCTTGAGACAGTGCTTATGTGTATATTTTGATTTAGATTAAAAACCTAAGGTTTTTTTTTTAAATTACATTTATTTCTCTGTGCTTTAAAATTCACTTAGAAGAAATATTTCAAATAGTCTAAGTAATTTTTACTGATGTTGAATTTGAATTCAGAAGGTTAACACTATATATATAGTTATTTTCCCACTACCAACCCTAATATTATGTTTATACTATGCATTAGTGACTCAGAAAGCAATACTGCTGTTGTAAACTGTTCAGCTTGTGCCAAATATTCTTGCTCTTCCACCCCTGCTTCAAAATGTCATGTCTTTCAGCTGTTCAACTTCTAGCTGCCAAAAATCAACCAGCATCTGCTGGTTCCATTTTGTTGTTCTAAATCAAAATCCATTGCCAACTGGAAACTTAATCAACAATAAATTTTCTATATGATATTACTTGTGGTAATAACAATAACAAATATATCTACCAAATACATGAAGCATCTAATTTTTTTTTTATTTATACTTTTCAAATAGAAAAGAAAGTGAAAGAAGTTTGCTCTTTTAATCTATTAAAAATCTTTGTCATATATACATATATTTTATATATGTATGTAGTATATATCATATCTAATATATGTAATACATATGATATCTATCTTTCTGTCTATCTATAATCGCTGTTGCATGTATTGTGGATCCCAGTCACATGTTCAGTTGGTTTTACGGAAATAAAGTCAAGTCCTAAGATCATTATTGTCCAAGTAGTAGAAGTAACTAAAGGAATGGTGTTTTTGTCACAACAAACTCACATTCATATAACATCAATATAAACTCAAGTTTGTAATCTTTTTTGTGATTTCCTTACAACTTAGCTAAAGTTTCATATAGAAAAGCAGAGATTACAGCAAATTCTGTGATTGAAAGTTTTCACATTAGTACCAGTACTTCAAATTTCTACTTTAGCTTTTCAAAAAGTGCTTTCACAAGCCTTTATCTTCAGAGACATCAGTGCTATTTTCCATTGAAAATGCTAAAATTGTTAAATTAAGGTTGTCAATTTTTAAGATGTCTAAAATTTCCACATTAAAATTGAAAGTGACCATAGATAAATAGATTGATGGAATGGATATGAGGGAAAACATACTAACCCATACACATATATTTGTCACCATTTTTGTGAATGAAGGAAAAAGACTGAATTTTTGAACCAAATTTTAGACATTTACAAAAGTAGATCTAGTCCAAGTTTATAAACTAATGCTCTTATAATGTCTTTATTAGTCTACTTCAGTATTATTTCTCCCAATGAGTAATACTTATATTAGATATATCTCTCTTGGTCTGACATCTGAAAAGGACTAAAATTAAGAGTAAGAACAATTTAGAACAGGAATAGCAATTCTTACACACAAAATATGATTTCTAATTAAGATGTTGCCCTCTTCATTCCATAAACTCTTTGCTCTACTTATGCAAAAGTTATCATTTACTATCAGCTGGAAATCTCCCCTAGGCAAGAAATAACAATTTATTTTAAGGAAACAATTTTGGTGTAAAAAGTTTTCTAGCTGGATTAATGAGAAGAGACCTAGACACATGGAAGTTTGCATTTCCATTTAAAGGCTTTGCATATGCTGATTTTCACTGGGTAAAGCTGAAGATTACCTATGTAAGTGTCAGAATAGTCCAGCATGTAGGTCAGGTGGCCCTGAATTAATCTCACTATGCTGAACAATACCTACTTTTCCTCAATTATTCATGATTTATTCTTATTAATGTTTGCAAACTCAACATATTGGTCAGGCCTCACTAAGGTGTATTCAAGAAAATTAATGTGTCAGAAAAAGCTATAGCTAATGTTTATGAATAACACTTAGAATTTAGGGAAATTTTTAAATGTCAGGGTTTTAAAAATGGACTTATTGCTCCACTTTCTGTTTTACAGCTGAGCAAATGGCACTATATATTTATTCTATGTGTTTTCTCTTAAGGTAATAATGTCTGGATAAATTTCAATTTTATTCATGATGTAGTAATACAGATCTAAACAAGTAAACTTGACATGCTAAGTATTTATAAAACATGTTTTAATTTTCCTTTTCCAAGAGAAGCTTTTTCCCACACAATGCAGTTTTTCGTTTGAACACCTTTTCCTCCATATTGTTGCTGCCTATAATGATGCCAAGTGGCAGTGCCCTGAATATAGCATCTGTATAGTTATGTATTTCCAGAAACTGGCCACATAATAACCCATCACCAGTCCACTCCAACATGTCAAACTGTGATTATCTGCTTAGTTGTATCTCTCAACCCTAGCCTCCTTTCATTTTGAGCACACAACTGCACAGCTATTTACTGTTGTCAAAGGGTCTGTTTGGGGGCATGTCATCAATTCTAGTGCTGTTGGCGTCAAATAGTTGGCCAGATTCCCTTGTGGAATTTTATAATTTGTTTTCTTTATATTTTGGAGCAGGACAGTAACTTTTTAGAAAGGAAGATTATGGATCAGATGGATAGTTCCCCAGACATTGTATCTGTTTTTGATATGTAAGTATGTTCTTTAATCATCAAAACACTTAGGAGACATGCTCAGTTGATCAGGCATTTTGGGACAAAAAAAAGCAAGAGGGAAGGTAGTCAATGAAAGACAAGAAACCCATGAAAAAATGGATGTTTTCCTAGAGGAAAGGCTGAAACAATTGAATTTATAATAGAGATATCATTAAGTAAATAGGCATTCAGTGAAGTGAAGAGAATTTTAGAAAAGCTAAATAGACTGTCACTGAGTGAAAGTTCCTGACTCAGGAGTCACAAAGTCCTTGGTTCAAGTCCTTAAAGCCATTTAATGCGGGTGTTGGTGGGAACAGTTCTCTTGTGTAAAATGGAGAAAATATTAGCAAACTCAAAGTGGTGTTATATAAACTAATGAGAAAATTGTAGTTGATTAATCATTATAGTTATTTCCTTTTTTTCCCCTTTAGATCCCAAGGCCTTGTCTGACTCTATTTAAAATTCTTTAAAAATATATATTTTATATGCATTAGGACATGTTCTATTTTTATAATCATTTAATCTCTTTGTCTTATTCCTCAAATTAGAGACTTCCTTAGGGCAAAAACAATATCTTATTTCTTGATTATCTGCCAATAGTCTCTCTTCTAATAAATTCAAAATATTAGTTAAGCAATAGGTTTGTAATTGTTTGACATCTGGAGGGAAGGAAGACTTCCCTCTGGTGTAGAATCATTTCAATGTTCTCAAAAATCCTACAGAGTCATAAAATAGAATTGCAATGCAAGTTTTTCCTCATCAGCAACATTTCTGTAATTAATGTCACTTCTTTCAGTTATTTATTTAATCAGGTTCCATGAAAAAAGATAAATAAAACACCATTATTTTGTGTTATTGATGTTATTTTATTATGATAAATAAAACAATGTGTGCCTGAAGTTCCAAGTTTAGTTCACATGGCTAAAAAAAAAGAATGCAATAAATTATGTAATAAATATATACACCAGTCCTAGGAGAAGAGGTAGAATTGTGCCTGTAGAAGTCTTCCTAGATGAGGTAAAAATTGATTCGATCCTTGTTGGATGCATATCAATTTAGAGATACACAAAAATGAAATTAATTTCAGATTGAAAGAAGAGCATATATCGATCAACGAAGAAGTGAAAGAGCATCAAATACACAGAAAACTACACATTTCCGAGGATTGCTGAAGTATGGAGTGAGAAGAATGGTTTGAAGGATTAAGTGCTACAGAACCTAATATGTCTTCTTAAGAGTTTGAGTTTTTTCCAGAAATAGAATAATTTTAAGATAAGCAGAGGCTTACAAGTTTTGAAATTTTAAAAGATAATTTTATAACTGTTTGAAGGATGGGTTTAATGAAAAAATAAATAGAAGCAAAGCAGTTAAAAGAAGTTAAGTAAGTCTGGTATAACATAATAGCAGTGAGGATGGGAAAGACATAACAGATTTCGGAGCTATATATGAGATAAATGGCAGATTTTAATAATTGAATAAATTTAAATAAAGAGAATGTCATAGGTTAAGCTTCCCTGGAAACAGATCTTGTGGCAGAGCTGTGTGTACACAAAGGTCATTTGGGAGTGCTCTAGGAATCAACCCAATGCAGGAATAAAGGGAGGCAGGATTTGGCAGAAGAGGTTGGGTTATTGATGTAGTCTAAACAGAGGTCATTCAATATGACAAGGACCTCTGAAGCTAGGATGGAAGTTCAGAATTGTTCAGAATTGGGCATGGACCAATCTTTGAACTTGACCCTAGGAGTATCCTTGAAGTAAGGTCAGGGTGATGGGGTTGGGGGCTTAGTTGTGAGCTGTTAGCTCCAGTGGAATAAATGTCTTCGTCTAGGCAATGCACGATTGCATTCAGTGCAGAGAAGGAAAGGGAGAGACCAAAAATTTTTTCTAAGCTATGCGATTAAGATCATCTAAGTGTGATTTATGGACAGTTTCTTAAAAATATATATTTCTAACAATAACATTAGGTATTATATAGTACTATTCATGTTCTTTTTGAGAACAACCAAGAGCAACAAGACCCCTTTTGTTATTGTCTTTAAGGAAATGGAAAAGACCAGTGAGAACTTCTTATGACAAGTCATTGCAATTGTGTCTTTACTACAGTACAGTAGGCCCTCCATATCTGCAGGTTCCACATCTGTGGATTCAACCAAATCTGGATTGAAAATATACGGGGAAAAAAAATCCCAGAAAGTTCCAAAAAGTGAAACTTGAGTTTGTCCCTAGCTGGCAACTATTTACATAACATTTACTTTGTATTTGCAGCTGTTAACATAGCATTTACATTGTATTGGGTATTATAAGTAATCTAGAGATGATTTAGAGTATACAGGAGAATGTGTGTAGGTTATATGTAAATACCAAGTCACTTTATATAATTGACTTGAGCATCCATGGATTTTGGTATGGAAGGGGAGTGGTCCTGGAACCAGTCCCTTGCAGATACCAAGGCACGACTGTAATCAGAAACAGCCAACCTCAGAAAACCATAAAAAATTAGAAGAATGGATGTTTTGTCTTATTGACTAACAAAATTAAATCAAGCATTTAAATAAAGCATTTCAAATTATAACATTAAAACACTAATGTGATCTTATCCTAAAAAGGATGAGACCAAATTAACAATTAGGCAGAGCTTTTCTTAAGAATGAATAAAGTTTATTATGTCTAGCATTACTAACCTTGATGTTTGTCCCCTCAATGGCAATGTTCTCCAAATATGTTTGCCAACATATTTTAAATTAAAAACATGCATATCTCCTTATACAATTTAAAGTTGCTATCTAAAATTTTAAATAGTTTGACTGGATACATTTTCTGGCATATTGTATATTACATATGTGCTTTAAATATATTTCTATCAAAGCCTTGGAGCTACAGAGTTAGGTCATTCAATTTGTGAAAAAACATTCACCATGTATTACCTAATAGTACATCTGGTCCTCACTGTCAAATCTATCAACCAAATTTGATTAGCTTGCTGCCAAAAAGGTATAATTTCATTCTTTTCTCCTTCCAACACATGTCCTTTCTAACTACTGAATTCTAATTCTAAGATAGATGGAGTGAAAGAAAGAAGAAAAAGAGGGAGGGAGGAAATTATATTCAACCTGGAAAAGTACTTAGGGCAGTTGAAAATCTAAATATCGGTTGTTTTAAAGAAATCTGCAACTGAGAACCTGCTGGAAAGTCTGTTTTTCCAGGAGTACATATACTCCAGTAAGAAGATCACTGTGCTGTGGGAAGAAGTTTGCATTTACGTAGCTACATTAATTTGTACAATTATCATTTTCTTGTGGTCACTAACTACTTCTTTTTAGTAATATACTCAGACTAGAGGAAAAGTTACTTAGTTTTTTTCATAATATTTATCACTACATTTTATTCTATCATATACCCATTTGCCTATTTTATTTGTTGCTTGTTTCTCTTCAGTAAAATGTAAGCAACCTAAGGGTAGCTTCTTCACACTATATTTCCATTATTTACAATAAAAAAACCATTTCTTAGATATGTAGATAAATTTCAACCGTTCTTATTTGATTTAGAAACAACTATAGATAACTTGGCAGGATCCATATAGAAGGAGCTAGGAACTGTCCAAGTGGAATAAACAAAATTTAGAATAATTGTCTAATTTTCTTATACGTACTGCCTAAGTAGTAAAGCTGTTGGAAAGTCAGGTCATAACTGAATCAACCAAAGATGCATGGACACCTTTTACTTTATAATATTCTCTCTCCTTTTTCAATTTGCAGATCAACGTTTTCTTTATAAAACAAATTTTAAATGTCTTATTTTTCATTTAAAGATGACAATTTCTTTTTTGTTGCAGTGAAGATCTTATATTTTTTATTGAGCTATAATTGACATTTATATTAGGTTCATGTGTACAATATAATTATTCAATTTATGCATATATTACTAAACAATAACTACAATAAGTCCAGGTAACATACATCACCACACATAGTTACAATCTTTTTCCTTATGATGAGAACTTTTAAGATCTATTCTCTTAGCAACTTTCAATTATACGATATAGTATTATTAACTATAGTCAGCCCACTGTACATTACATTCCTAGAACTTATTTATCTTATAACTGGAAGTTCGTACATTTTTACCACCTTCACCAATTTCATCCACCCCCCACTGCCTCTGGTAACCACCTATCTGTCTATATCTATGAGTTCAATTTGTTTTTTTTTAGATTCTACATCTCAATGAGATTATATGGTATTTGTCTTTCTCTGTCTGATTTATTTCACTTAGCTTAATGCTCTCACAGTCCATCCATGTTGTTGCAAATGGCAGGATTCCCTTCTTTTTATGGCTGAATAATATTTCATTGTGTATGTGAGTATGTATCACATTTTTCTTTACCCATTTATGCATTGATGGACACATAAGTTGTTTCAATATCTTGGCTATTGTAAATAATGCTGCAATAAACATAGGGATGCAGATATATTTTCCAGTTAGTGTTTTCATTTCCTTCAGATAAATACCTACGTGTGGAATTGCAGGATCATATGGTAGTTCTATTTTTAATTTTTTGAGGAACCTCAATACTGTTTTCCATAGTGGCTGCACCAATCTACATTCCAAGTAACAGTGCAAGAGGGTTCCCTTTTCTTCACATCTGTGCCAACACTTGTTATATCTTGTCTTTTTGATAATAGCTGTTCTAATAGGTGTGAAGTGATATCTCATTGTGGGATTGATTGTATTTCCCTGATGATTAATGATGTTGGGCACCTTTTCATGTACCTATTGACCATCTCTATGCCTTCTTTGTAAAAATTTCTATTCAGATCCTCTGCCCATAATTAAATTAGATTTTTTTCTTTTTTCCTTTTTTTTTTTTTTTTGGCTGTTGAGTTGTATGAGTTCTTGATGTGCTTTAGATGTTAACCCCTTATCAGATATACAATTTGCAAATATTTTCTCCCATTTCATAAGTTGCCTTTTCATTTTAATGATGGTTTTCTTTGCTGTTCAGAAGCTTTTTAGTTAGATGTAGTCCCAATTGGTCATTTTTGCTTTGGTTGTTTTTGCTTTTGGTGTTAAATCCAAGAAATTATCACCAAGAACAATGTCAAGGAGCTTACCACCTATGTTTTCTTCCAGGAGTTTAATGGCTTCAGGTCTCACATTCAAGTCCTTATTCCATGTTGAGTTGATTTTTGTGTATGGTGTAAGATATTGGTCCAGTTTCATTCTTTCACATGTGGCTGTCCAGTTTTCTAAATATCATTAATTGAAGAGGCTATCCATTTCCCATTGTATATTCTTGACTCCTTTGTCATAAATTAATTGACCATATATGTGTGGGTTTATTATGGGCTCTCAGATCTCTTCCATTGAACTATATGTCTGTCTTTATGCCAGTGCCATACTGTTTTGATTACTATAGCCTTGTAAATATGTTTTGAAATCAGGACTTGTGCTACAACCAGCTTTGTTCTTCTTAAGTTTGCTTTGGCTATATGGGCTATTTCATGATTCCATATAAATTTTAGAGTTGTTTGTTCTCTATTAAAAATGCCATTGGAATTTTGATAGGGATTATAATGAATCTGTTGTTTGATTTGGACAGTATGAAAATTTTAATAATATTAATTCTTCCAACCTCTGAGCATGAAATATCTTTCCATTTACTTTTGACACCTTCAGTTTATTTTTATCAATGTCTTATAGTTTTCAGGGTACACGTTTTTCACCTCCTTGAAAAATTTTATTTCTAGTTATTTTTTGAATAAAATTGTAAATAGGATTGTTTTCATAATTTTTCTTTCTGATAATTCATTATTAGTGTATAGAAAAGCAACAGATTTTTTTTTTTATTCATCTTTATCCTGCAACTTCACTGAATTCATTCATTAATTCTAATAGTTTTTCTGGTGTAGAATTTAGGGTTTTCTGTATATATCATGTCAACTGCAAATAGTGACAGTTTTAATTCTTCCATTCTAATTTGGATGATTTTTATTTCTTTTTCTTGCCTAATTGCTCTAGGTAGAACTTCCAATACTATGTTTAATAAGAGTGGCAATAGTGGATAGTCTTGTCCTGTCCCTCATCTTAGAGGAAATGATTTCAGTTTTTTACCATTGAGTATGATGTCAGCTGTGGCCTTGTCATATATGGCCTTTATTATGTTGAGGTAAATTCCCTGTATACCCACTTTCTTGAGAGTTTTTATCATAAACAGATGTTGAATTTTGTCAAAGGCTTTTTATATATCTATTGAAATAATCATATGACTTTTATTCTTCATTTTGTTAATGTGATATATCATGTTGGTTGATTTACAGTTGTTGAACAATCCTTGCATCCCTGGAATAAATCCCACTTGATCATGTTGTGTCATCATTTTAATATATTGTTGAATTTAGTTTGCTAATATTTTGTTAAAGATTTTTGCATCTGTGTCCATCATGGATATTGGCCTATAGTTTTCTTTTCTTGTAGTGTCCTTATCTGGACAGAAAATGACACCATAAGAAAACTATAAACCAATATCCTTAATGAATATAGATGCATAAATTCTCAACAAAACCCTAGCAAACCAAATTTAATAGCACATTAAAATGATTATAAATGATGACCAAGTGGGATTTATACCTGGGATGCACCAAGAGTGCACAAGGGCTCCAATTATTGTTATTCAACCCCACTGGTTATGCTGTTATCTGTTTTGTTTAGGTTTTTATGATGGTCACCCTAACATGCGTGAGGTGATATTTCATTGTAATTTTGTTTTGCATGTTTCTGATGATTAGTGATGTTGAACATTTTTTATATACCCATTGGCCATTTGTATGTCTTTTTTGGAGCAATGTCTATTCAGGACCTTGCTCATTTTTTTAATCAAGTTACCTGTTTTTGTTTGTTTGTTTGCTTAGTTTTTGTTTTTGCTATTGAGTTGTAGACGATTCTTATATACTTTGGAGATTAACTCTTTATCAAATATATGATTTGAATTTTTTTTTTCCTTTTCCACAGATTAACTTTTCACTCTGTTGAATGTTTACTTTCCTGCACAGATGTGGTTTGATGTTCCACTTGTATGTTTTTGCTTTTGTTGCCTGTGATTTGGTGTCAAATTCAAGCAATCATTTCTAAGACCAATGTAATGGTATTCTCCTTATGTTTTCTTCTAGGAGTTTTATAGATTCAGGTCTTACATTTAAGTCTTTAATCCATCTGGAGTTGAATTTTTTGTATTGTGTAAAATATGAGTCCTATTTTATTCTACTTCTACTTCTTCCTTTTTAATTTGTACGCCTTTTATTACTTTTTCTTAATTATACTCACTAGTAGTTCCAGTACTATGTTGGAAAGAGTTGGTGAGAATGGGTATCCTTGTTTTGTTCCCTAATCTTAGAGAAATGTCTTTTGGTTATTATTATTATTTTTACTGTTGAGTATGATTTAGCTGCAGCTTTTATTATGTTGAAGAAATTTTCATTATTCCTTGTTTGTTAGTGTTTTTAATAATGAAAAAGTTTTAAATTTTGTCAAATTTTCTGCATCTATTGAGATGATTATATAATTTTTATCTTCTGTTTTGTTAATATGGTGTATCACACTGATTCATTTTTGTATGTTGAACCATTCTTGTATCCCAGGAATAAATCCCACTTGGTCATGCTGTATGATTCTTTTAATGTGCTGATAAATTCAGTTTGCTAGCATTTTATTGAGAATTCTTGCATCTGTATTCATCAGGGATATTGCTTTGTAGCTTTCTTGTAGTGTCTGTTTCTGGCTTTGGTATCAGGATAAAGCTGGCTTCATAAAAAAAACTTGGGAAATATTCCCTCCTCTTCGTTTTTCGGGGAGGGTTTGAGAAGCATTAGCAATCTTCCCTAAATAATTGATAGAATTTACTAATGAGTCCATCTGGTTCTGGTCTTTTCTTTGTTGGGAGGTTTTGGATTACTGATCTCCTTGCTGAGACTTAGTCTTAGGTTGCTGTTTCTAGGAATTTATCCATTTCTTCTAGGTTCCCCAATTTGTTAGCATATGATTGTTCACAGTGGACCCTTATGAGCCTTGTATTTCTGTAGTATCAGTTGCAATGTCTCCTTTTTCATTTATAATTTCATTTATTTAAGTCCTCTTTCTTTTTTGCTTGACTAGTCTAGTTAATGTTTTATCTATTTTGTTTGTTTTTTAAAAAAAAAACAACTCTAAGTTTAGTTGATCTTTTTTTTTTTTTAAACATCTTTATTGAAGTATAATTACCTTACAATGGTGTGTTAGCTTCTGCTTTATAACAAAGTGAATCAGTTATACATATACATATGTTCCCATATCTCTTCCCTCTTGCATCTCCCTCCCTCCCACCCTCCCCATCCCACCCCTCTAGGTGGTCACCAAGCACCGAGCTGATCTCCCTGTGCTATGTGGCTGCTTCCCACTAGCTATCTATTTTACATTTGGTAGTGTATATATGTCCATGACACTCTCTCACCCTGTCACATCTCACCCCACGCCCTCCCCATATCCTCAAGTCCATTCTCTAGTAGGTCTGTGTCTTTATTCCCGTCTTGCCACTAGGTTCTTCATGGCCTTTTTTTTTTTTTTTCTTTCCTTAGATTCCGTATATATGTGTTAGCATACTGTATTTGTTTTTCTCTTTCTGACTTACTTCACTCTGTATGACAGACTCTAACTCCATCCACCTCATTAAAAATACCTCCATTTCATTTCTTTTTATGGCTGAGTAATATTCCATTGTATATATGTACCACATCTTCTTTATCCATTCATCTGTCGATGGACATTTAGGTTGCTTCCATGTCCTGGCTACTGTAAATAGAGCTGCAGTGAACATTTTGGTACATGACTCTTTTTGAACTATGGTTTTCTCAGGGTATATGCCCAGTAGTGGGATTGCTGGGTCGTATGGTAGTTCTATTTGTAGTTTTTTAAGGAACCTCCATACTGTTCTCCATAATGGCTGTATCAATTTACATTCCCACCAACAGTGCAAGAGTGTTCCCTTTCCTCCACACCCTCTCCAGCATTTATTGTTTCTAGATTTTTTGATGATGGCCATTCTGATCGGTGTGAGATGATATCTCATTGTAGTTTTGATTTGCATTTCTCTAATGATTAATGATGTTGAGCATTCTTTCATGTGTCTGTTGGCAATCTGTATATCTTCTTTGGAGAAATGTCTATTTAGGTCTTCTGCCCATTTTTGGATTGGGTTGTTCGTTTTTTTTGTTATGGAGCTGCATGAGCTGCTTGTAAATCTTGGAGATTAATCCTTTGTCAGTTGCTTCATTTGCAAATATTTTCTCCCATTCTGAGGGTTGTCTTTTAGTCTTGTTTATGGTTTCCTTTGCTGTGCAAAAGCTTTTAAGTTTCATTAGGTCCCATTTGTTTATTTGTGTTCTTATTTCCATTTCTCTGGGAGCTGGGTCAAAAAGAATCTTGCTGTGATGTATGACATAGAGTATTCTGCCTATGTTTTCCTCTAAGAGTTTGATAGTGTCTGCCCTTACACTTAGGTCTTTAATCCATTTTGAGTTTATTTTTGTGCATGGTGTCAGGGAGTGTTCTAATTTCATACTTTTACATGTATCTGTCCAATTTTCCCAGCACCACTTATTGAAGAGGCTGTCTTTTCTCCACTGTATATGCTTGCCTCCTTTATCAAAGATAAGGTGACCATATGTGCGTGGGTTTATCTCTGGGCTTTCTATCCTGTTCCATTGATCTATATTTCTGTTTTTGTGCCAGTACCAAACTGTCTTGATTACTGTAGCTTTGTAATATAGTCTGAAGTCAGGGAGCCTGATTCCCCCAGCTCCATTTTTCGTTCTCAACATTGCTTTGGCTATTCGGGGTCTTTGGTGTTTCCATACAAATTGTGAAATTTTTTGTTCTAGTTCTGTGAAAATTGCCAGTGGTAGTTTGATAGGGATTGCATTGAATCTGTAGATTGCTTTGGGTAGTAGAGTCATTTTCACAATGTTGATTCTTCCAATCCAGGAACAAGGTATATCTCTCCATCTATATGTATCATCTTTAATTTCTTTCATCAGTGTCTTATACTTTTCTGCATACAGGTCTTTTGTCTCCTTAGGTAGGTTTATTCCTAGATATCTTATTCTTTTTGTTGCAATGGTAAACGGGAGTGTTTTCTTAATTTCACTTTCAGATTTTTCATCATTAGTGTATAGAAATGCAAGAGATTTCTGTGCATTAATTTTGTATCCTGCTACTTTACCAAATTCATTGATTAGCTCTAGGAGTTTTCTGGTTGCATCTTTAGGATTCTCTATGTATAGTATCATGTCATCTGCAAACAGTGACAGCTTTACTTCTTCTTTTCCAATTCGGATTCCTTTTATTTCTTTGTCTTCTCTGATTGCTGTGGCTAACACTTCCAAAACTATGTTGAATAATAGTGGTGAGAGTGGACAACCTTGTCTTGTTCCTGATCTTAGTGGAAATGGTTTCAGTTTTTCACCATTGAGGACAATGTTGGCTGTGGGTTTGTCATATATGGCCTTTATTATGTTGAGGAAAGTTCCCTCTATGCCTACTTTCTGCAGGGCTTTTATCATAAATGGGTGTTGAATTTTGTCAAAAGCTTTCTCTGCATCTATTGAGATGATCATATGGTTTTTCTCCTTCAATTTGTTAATATGGTGTATCACATTGATTGATTTGCGTATATTGAAGAATCCTTGCATTCCTGGGATAAACCCCACTTGATCATGGTGTATGATCCTTTTAATGTGCTGTTGGATTCTGTTTGCTAGTATTTTGTTGAGGATTTTTGCATCTATGTTCATCAGTGATATTGGCCTGTAGTTTTCTTTCTTTGTGACATCTTTGTCTGGTTTTTTGTATCAGGGTGATGGTGGCCTCGTAGAATGAGTTTGGGAGTGTTCCTCCCTCTGCAATATTTTGGAAGAGTTTGAGAAGGATAGGTGTTAGCTCTTCTCTAAATGTTTGATAGAATTCACCTGTGAAGCCATCTGGTCCTGGGCTTTTGTTTGTTGGAAGGTTTTTAATCACAGTTTCAATTTAAGTGCTTGTGATTGGTCTGTTCATATTTTCTATTTCTTCCTGGTTCAGTCTCGGCAGGTTGTGCATTTCTAAGAATCTGTCTATTTCTTCCAGGTTGTCCATTTTATTGGCATAGAGTTGCTTGTAGTAATCTCTCATGATCGTTTGTATTTCTGCAGTGTCAGTGGTTACTTCTCCTTTTTCATTTCTAATTCTATTGATTTGAGTCTTCTCTCTTTTTCTCTTGATGAGTCTGGCTAATGGTTTATCAATTTTGTTTATCTTCTCAAAGAACCAGCTTTTAGTTTCATTGATTTTTGCTATTGTTTCCTTCATTTCTTTTCATTTATTTCTGACCTGATCTTTATGATTTCTTTCCTTCTGCTAGCTTTGGGGTTTTTTGTTCTTCTTTCTCTAATTGCTTTAGGTGCAAGGTTAGGTTGTTTATTCGAGATGTTTCCTGTTTCTTGAGGTAGGCTTGTATTGCTATAAACTTCCCTCTTAGCACTGCTTTTGCTGCATCCCATAGGTTTTGGGTCGTCGTGTCTCCATTGTCATTTTTTTCTAGGTATTTTTTGATTTCCCCTTTGATTTCTTCAGTGATCACTTCGTTCTTAAGTAGTGTATTGTGTAGCCTCCATGTGTTTGTATTTTTTACACATCTTTTCCTGTAATTGATATCTAGTCTCATAGCGTTGTGGTCGGAAAAGATACTTGATACGATTTCAATTTTCTTAAATTTACCAAGGCTTGATTTGTGACCCAAGATATGATCTATCCTGGAGAATGTTCCATGAGCACTTGAGAAAAATGTGTATTCTGTTGTTTTTGGGTGGAATGTCCTATAAATATCTATTAAGTCCATCGTGTTTAATGTATCATTTAAAGCTTGTGTTTCCTTATTTATTTTCATTTTGGATGATCTGTCCATTGGTGAAAGTGGGGTGTTAAAGTCCCCTACTATGATTGTGTTGCTGTCGATTTCCCCTTTTATGGCTGTTAGTATTTGCCTTATGTATTGAGGTGCTCCTATGTTGGGTGCATAAATACTTACAATTGTTATACCTTCCTTTGGATCGATCCCTTGATCATTATATAGTGTCCTTCTTTGTCTCTTATAATATTCTTTATTTTAAAGTCTATTTTGTCTGATATGAGAATTGCTACTCCAGCTTTCTGTTGATTTCCATTTGCATGGAATATCTTTTTCCATCCCCTCACTTTCAGTCTGTATGTGTCTCTAGGTCTGAAGTGGGTCTCTTGTAGACAGCATATATATGGGTCTTGTTTTTGTATCCATTCAGCCAGTCTGTGTCTTTTGGTGGGAGCATTTAATCCAGTTACATTCAAGGTAATTATCGATATGTATGTTCCTAATCCCATTTTCTTAAATGTTTTGGGTTTGTTATTGTAGGTGTTTTCCTTCTCTTGTGTTTCTTGCCTAGAGAAGTTCCTTTAGCATTTGTTGTAAAGCTGGTTTGGTGGTGCTGAACTCTCTCAGCTTTTGCTTTTCTGTAAAGGTTTTAATTTCTCCATCACATCTGAATGAGATCCTTGCTGGGTAGAGTAATCTTCGTTGTAGGTTTTTCTCCTTCATCACTTTAAATATGTCCTGCCACTCCCTTCTGGCTTGCAGAGTTTCTGCTGAAACATCAGCTGTTAACCTTATGGGGATTCCCTTGTGTGTTATTTGTTGTTTTTCCCTTGCTGCTTTTAATATGTTTTCTTTATATTTAATTTTTGACAATTTGATTAATATGTGTCTTGGCGTGTTTCTCCTTGGGTTTATCCTGTATGGGACTCTCTGTGCTTCCAGGACTTGATTAACTATTTCCTTTACCATATTAGGGAAGTTTGCAACTATAATCTCTTCAAATATTTTCTCAGTCCCTTTCTTTTTCTCTTCTTCTTCTGGGACCCCTATAATTCAAATGTTGGTGCGTTTAATGTTGTCCCAGAGGTCTCTGAGACTGTCCTCAGTTCTTTTCATTCTTTTTTCTTTATCCTGCTCTGCAGTAGTTATTTCCACCATTTTATCTTCCAGTTCACTTATCCTTTCTTCTGCCTCAGTTATTCTGCTATTGATCCCATCTAGAGTATTTTTATTTCATTTATTGTATTTTCATCGTTGCTTGGTTCCTCTTTAGTTCTTCTACGTCCTTGTTAAATGTTTCTTGCATTTTGTCTATTCTATTTCCAAGATTTTGGATCATCCTTACTATCATTATTCTGAATTCTTTTTCAGGTAGACTACCTATTTCCTCTTCATTTGTTAGGTCTGGTGTGTTTTGACCCTGCTCCTTCATCTGCTGTGTGCTTTTCTGTCGTCTCATTTTGCTTATCTTACTGTGTTTGGGGTCTCCTTTTCACAGGCTGCAGGTTCGTAGTTCCCGTTGTTTTTGGTATCTGTCCCCAGTGGCTAAGGTTGGTTCAGTGGGTTGTGTAGGCTTCCTGGTGGAGGGGACTATTGCCTGTGTTCTGGTGGATGAGGTTGGATCTTGTCTTTCTGGTGGGCACGTCCCCATCTGGTGGTGTGTTTTGGGGTGTCTGTGGCCTTATGATTTTAGGCAGCCTCTCTGCTAATGGATGGGGCTGTGTTCCTGTCTTGCTAGTTGTTTGGCATAGGGTGTCCAGCACTGTAGCTTGCTGGTCATTGAGTGAAGCTGGGTCTTGATGTTGATATGGAGATCTCTGAGAGATTTTCGCCATTTGGTATTACGTGGAGCTGGTAGGTCTCTTGTGGACCAATGTCCTGAAGTTGGCTCTCCCACCTCAGAGGCACAGCCCTGATGCCTGGCTGGAGCACCAAGAGCCTTTCATCCACACAGCTCAGAATATAGGGGAGAAAAAAATAGAAAGAAAGAAAGAGGATAAAATAAAATAAAATAAAGCTATTATAAGAAAAAATAAGACAAAAATTATTGAGTAAATGTATTCAGAAAAAAATTTTTTTAATTTTTAAAAATAGATTTATTAATTTTTTATAGTAAAAAATAAGAAAAAAATTAAGAAAAAAATTTTTAATTTTTTAAAATAAAAAATATAAAAAACTTATTAATAAAATTTTTTAATTTCTAAAAATAGAAAATATGGAAAAAATTATTAAGAAAACATATATTAGGAAAAAAAAATTTTTTTAAGTAAAAAAAAAGTAAAATGAAATAAAAAATAAAACGGACGGACCTAACCCTAGGACTAATGGTGAAAGCAAAGCTATACAGACAAAATGTCACCCAGAAGCATACACGTATACACTCACAAAAAAAGGAAAAGGGGAAAAATTAATATATCCTGCTCCTAAAGTCCACCTCTTGAATTTGGGATGATTCGTTGTCTATTCAGGTATTCAAAAGACGCAGGCACATCAAGTTGTTTGTGGAGCTTTAATCCGCTGCTTCTGAGGCTGCTGGGAAAGATTTCCCTTTCTCTTCTTTGTTAGTACAGCTCTCAGGGTTCAGCTTTGGATTTGGGCCCGCCTCTGCATGTAGGTCGCCTGAGGGCGTCCGTTCCCCGCCCAGACAGAAAGGGGTTAAAGGAGCAGCTGCTTCGGAGGCTGTGGCTCACTCAGCCCGCGGGGAGGGAGCGGTAGGGAGGACGCGGGGTGAGCCTGCAGCGGCAGAGGCTGGCATGACGTTGCAGCAGCCTGAGGCACGCCTTGCGTTCTCCTGGGGAAGTTGTCCCCGGATCACGGGAGCCTGGCAGTGGCGAGCTGCACTGGCTCCTGGGAGGGGCGGTGTAGAGAGTGACCTGTGCTCGCACACAGGCTTCTTGTTGGCAGCAGCAGCCTTAGCGTCTCCTACCAGTCTCTGGGGTCCGCGCTGTTAGCCGCGGCTCGCGCCTGCCTCTGGAGTTCATCTATGCGGCACTCTGAATCCCCTCTCCTTGCGCACCACGAAACAAAGAGGCAAGAAAAAAAGTCTCTTGCCTCTTCGGCGGCTGCAGACCTCCTCTCGGGCTCCCTCCCGGCTAGCCGCAGCGCGCCAACCCCTTCAGGCTGTGTTCACGCCGCCAGCCCCAGTCCTCTCCCTGCGATCCGACCGAAGCCCGCGCCTCAGCTCCCAGCCCCCACCCACCCTGGCGGGTGAGCAGACAAGCCTCTCAGGCTGGTGAGTGCTGCTCGGCGCCGAGCCTCTGTGCTCTCTGCGGGAATCTCTCCGTATTTCCCTCTGCGCCCCTGTTGCTGGGGGATCCGCGCTGATAGCCGCTGCTCGCACCCGTCTCTGGAGCTCGTTTAGGCGGCGCTCTGAATCCCCTCTCCTTGCCCACCACGAAACAAAGAGGCAAGAAAAAGTCTCTTGCCTCTTCGGCAGCTGCAGACTTTTTCCCAGACTCCCTCCCGGCTAGCACTGAAGCCCGAGCCTCAGCTCCCAGCCCCCGCCCACCCCGGCAGGTGAGCAGACAAGCCTCTCGGGCTGGTGAGTGCTGGTCGGCACCGATCCTCCGTGTGGGAATCTCTCCGCTTTGCCCTACGCACCCCTGTGGCTGCACTCTCCTCTGCGGCTCCGAAGCTCCCCCCTCTGCCACCTGCAGTCTCTGCCCGCAAAGGGGCTTCCTAGTGCCTGGAAACCTTTCCTCCTTCACGGCTCCTTCCCACTGGCGCAGGTCCCGTCCCTATTCTTTTGTCTCTGTTATTTCTTTTTTCTTTTACCCTACCCAAGTACGTGGGGATTTTCTTGCCTTTTGGGAGGTCTGACGTCTTCTGCCAGCGTTCAGTGGGTGTTCTGTAGGAGCAGTTCCACGTGTGGATGTATTTCTACTGTATCTGTGGGAAGGGAGGTGATCTCCGCGTCTTACTCTTCCGCCATCTTGCCCCTACTCTTGTTGATCTTTTTTATTGTCTTTCTAGTTCCTATTTTATTTACTTTTAATCTCTATTAGTTCTTTCCTTCTGCTAATTTTGTGCTTAGTTTGTTCTTTTCTAGTGTCTTGTGGTGTAAATTTAAATTGTTTAAGATCTTCATTTTTAATGTTGGTGTTTATTGCTTTAAATTTCCTCTGAGTACTACTTTGCTGCATGCTGTAAGTTTTGGCATGTCATATTTTTGTTTGCAAATTGTCTCAAGATATTTTCTAATTTTCCCTCAATTCATTTTTTGACTTGGTTGTTTCAGAGCATGATGTTTAATTTCCACATATTTATGAATTTTCTAACTTTCCCTCTGCCATTGCTTTCTAGTTGCATTCCACTGTGATGAGAAGATATACTTAGTATTATTTCAGTCTTCTTAATTTGGTGGCCTAATATGTGATCTGTCACAGAGAATGTTCTATATGCACTTGAGGAGAGTATGTGTTCTGTTGCTGTTGAGTGCAATATTCTGTTTATGTCTGTTAGACCCGATTGGTCTATAGTGTTTAGTCCTCTGTTTCCTTAATGTTCTTCTGTCTGATTGTCCTATCCATAATGAAAATGGGTATTAAAATATCCTGCTATTATTGCATTGTTATCTATTTCTCCCTTCTGTTCTTTCAATGTTTGCTGACAGGAAAGGATTTAGTATTGCTATCTTTTTAATTGTCTTGTCTGTCTTGTAGCTTCTTTGTCTTTTTCTCTTTTGCTGTGTTCCTTTGTGTTTCATTATATTTGTTGTGTCTTGTAGCTTCTTTGTCTTTTTCTCTTTTGCTGTGTTCCTTTGTGTTTCATTATATTTGTTGTGACATACTTTTATTTCGTTCTCATTTTCTTTTGTGAATTTTCTCTAGGTATTCTCTTTGTGATTACCATAGGACTTACATAAAGCATATTATAGTTACAAAAATTTATTTTCAGCTTATGATAACAATTTCAATCATACACAAAATTTTACACTTTTGCTTCTTCGTCTTCCACACACATTTTATGCTGTTGATGTCACAAGTTATTCCTTGTTTTACCCTGTATTCATTAATATATTTTACATAGATTTTTCTTTTAAATTCTATACAGGAATTAAAAGTAATTTACATACCATCATTACAGTATTACAGCATTCTGTATTTGTCTATATATTTACCCTATCAACATTCTTATGCTTTAGTATTACTATAAGGCATCCTTTTTTTTCAACATGAAGGACTCCCTTTGGCACATTTTCTAAGTCAGATCTAGTGGTTGATAAACTCCCTTAGTTTTTGTTTTTTGGAGAATGTCTTTATTTCTCCTTCATTATTGAGGGACAGATTTGCTAGGTATAGTATTCTTGGTTAGATTATTTTTGTTGTTTCTTTCAGCCCTTAGAATATATTATCCTAATCCCTTCTGATATGCAATGTTTTTGCTGATAAATCTACTGATAGTCATATTAGGAACTCCCTCATACACAGTGTGTCAATTTTTCTTGTTTTCAAAATTTTCTCTTTGTCTTTGACTTTGACAGTTTTATTATAATATATCTCATTGTAGATTTCTTCAGGTTCCTCTGCTGAGCTTCTTGAATCTGAATGCCCAGATTTGAGAAGTTTTCAACTATTATTTCTTCAAATGAGCTTTCTCTCCCTTTCTTTCTCTTTTAACCTTTTGAGATCCAATAATGTGTATATTGTATATCATATGTATAATGAGTACATATGGTGTCCCATACATCCCTTAGATTTTCTTCACTATTCTTCATTCTTTTTTTCTTTTTATTCCTCTGGCTGGATAATTTCAAATGACTTGTATTTTAATTTGCTTATTTGTTCTTCTGCTAAATCAAGTCTGCTCTTGAATCCCTTTAATGCACTTTTCAATGCAGTTATTTTATTTTTGAAATCCAAAATTTCTCTTTGGGTCTTTTCTTATATTTTTTATCTCTTTGTTGAAATTCTCATTTTGTTTGTGCATTGTTTTTCTAAACCCAATGAGCAGCTTTATGATAAATGTTTTGAATTATTTTTTCAGATAATTTATAGACCTCTTTCTATATGTTCAATTTCTAGAGATTTATTTTGTTACTTTTAATGGTCTATGTTTTCCTGTTTGTTCATGTTTCTCATAATTTTGTGCTGGTATCTGTGCACTTTAAAAAACAGCCATCTCTCCCAGTCTTTACAGCCTGAGTTCCTATGGGAAATACCTACTAGAAATTCTGGGGGCTTCTCATAACTTTTTGGTAGATGTGTCTTCTCTGGACATGTACATGTAAATTTCCAGTTATAGTCTTTACCAGTTTCTCTTTTCAGAAACTTGTAATGTCTTGCTCTCTTTTGTGCTGATTTGTGGTACTGCTGGTTTTGTGGAGCAGCAGGAGGCCACAGTTAAGTGGCCTGTCCCTCTTTTGTTCTTATTGGCCCCAGGATCTGGAGTTTCTGGGTGCCATCCATGCTCCCATGTAGGCAAGACAGAAACCAGTCCTTCAGACAGCCCCCTAAAAAGCCAGAATATTATATGTGCACTTCAGCTATCTCTCTTTCCAAGAAGTCAGGAGCTGGGGATTTACTCCTGATTGCTCCATGCTGTGCCGGGGGAGAAGGGCTCTGGCAGGTGTATACATGTGTACATAGTATTCCATTGCCACCTTTGTTCTCAGTATCTCCCAACTTGATACCCTTTCCTTTCAGCTCTTAGATTTGGAAAAGACAGAAACAAGTCTCTTGGGCAGTCCCCTCCCCCAGAACTGGAAAGTTGGACACACAGTGCAACTGTTCTCCTTTTTCCCAGCGGTAGAATTCACCAAGCAAATTGATCTCTGTCTGTTGTACCATGGGTCTTGCAGAGCAGGAACAAGCCTCAAGCAAGCTTCCCTCCTCTCTTTTGTTCTCATTAGCTCTCAGGCATCTAACATATGCTGATCCCATCAGCACTCACAGAGGCGCAACACAGAAACCAGATGAAAGAGCAGGCTTCACCCCTCAATGCCCCAAAAACCAGAAGGTTGGACTGGTTCAGTTGCATGCTCCAACTTTTTCTCCTCACAAGGAATAACCAACAGTTGGGTTTTTTACTGATTGCTTTGTGCTTTTCCATGTGGGAGGGGCTCTGGTGGGTGCATACCTGGTATTCTAAACCATCACTTTTCTTCTCTAGATTCAGGAAAAATAGAATCCTGTCCCTCCAGCAGGTTTCTGAAAAGTCAGAACTTTGGATGTATGGTCCATCCTTCTTTCTTTGTCTCTATGAGAACCTGAGAGTTGAGATTTTCTTCTCTATTGCACTGTGGTATGCTGAGGGGAGAGGGTGTAGAGAGTGGGTGCCAAAATTTTCCTTTCTGCTTGAATGCAGCTGTCTTCACACTCACCTGGGATGCAGGAACCTCTTAACTGGTTTCTGAATTTCTCATGAAGGGAGTTGTTCTGTGTATTTTTAATTTGAAATCTTAGTAGGGAGGGTCTGAGGCTTCCTATTCTACCATCTTGCTGACATCACTCCTTCTCAAAGTCACTATTTTTAATCTAACTGTGCAGTTATAAACTTTCTTCCTCTGACCTCTGTATCATTTTATTTTAATATCTTTTCAAACACTTATGTTACCTTGCATGATAAATATTTAACATTTACTCTATAATCTCTTAGAGATTAGAATTTTCTGAGGGAAGCAATTATGTCTTTTTCAACTTTGTATCACCTCACTGCTTAGTAAATAATTATTAAATGAATGAATCATGTATTCGTTTCAATTTATTTTTCTATACATATAAAACAAAAAAATCTATGCCTTCATATTTCAACAATAAGATCCCAACCCTTTTCTTCACATGCTTATATGTGTAGCTATCATTAGATCTTACTTGCCATTGTATTTTTAATTTTAAATTCCAATTGTTCATTACTGGTATATAGGCAATCAATTAACTTTTGTATATTAACCATTTATCCTGAAACATTGCTATAATTATTTACAAGTTCCAGGAGAATTTTATTGATTCTTTAGGATTTTCTATAGACAATCATGATATCTGAGAACAAAGACATTTTTATCTCTTTTTTTCTCAATCTGTGTACCATTTATTTCATTTTCTTGTATTTTTGCAATAGCTAGGATTTCTGATACAATGTTGTATAAAGTGGTGAGACAGGGCATTCTTGCCTTGTTCTTTGTATTATGGGGAAAGCATCTAATTTCTCACCATGAGGTAAAATGTTAGCTGTAGGTTTGTTGTAGATGTTCTTTATTAAGTTGAAAAAGTTTCTCTCTGTTCCCATTTTGCTGAGATATTTTTATCCACAAATGGTTTTTGCATTTTGTCAAAAGCTTCTGTTGCATCAATTAATATAAACAGATAAATTTTTCTTCCTTAATTCATTGATGTGGTAGATTATATTAATTGATTTTTTTAATGTTGAATCAGCTTTGTATATCTGGAATAAACCCTATTTGGTCATGGAGTATACTACTTCTTATATATTCTTTGATTTGACTTGCTAATATTTTAAGAATTTTTATTTTTTTTCATGAGAAATATTGATCTATAGTTTTTCTTTCTTTTAATGTCTTTATCTGGTTTTGGTATTAATGTTGGTCTAATAGAATGAATTGGAAAGTTGGATTAGTTCGCTGGAAATGCCAAAGTAAAAATATCACACACTGAATGGCTTACACAACATAAATTTATTTTCTCACAGTTCTGGAGGCTAGAAATCCAAGATCAAGATGTTGGCAGGTTTGGTTTCTACTGAGGCCTTGCTCCTTGGCCTGTAGATGGCCATCTTCTTGTTATGTCCTGACATCATCTTTCCTCTGTGCATGTGCATCCCTGGTCTGTGTGTGTGTGTAAATTTCCTCTACTTTGAAGGACACCAGTCACATTGTATTAGGGTCTACCATCACAGTCTCACTGTAACTTTACCACATCTTTAAAGACTTTATCTCCAAATACAGTCATATTCTGAGGCACTGCATATTAGGGTCTCAACATATGAATTTCAGAGACACAATTCAGTTCATAAGAGAAGTGTTCACCCTACTTATGTTTTCTGCAAGAGATTATAAAGAATTGGCATAATTTCTTCCTAAAATGTTTGGTAGAATTCATTATTGAAACCATTTGGGCTTGATGCTTTCTTTTTTGTGGTGTTATTAATTATTTATTTCATTTCTTTAATAAATATAGACCTATTAAGATTCTTTTTCTATATGTGAGTTTCAGTTATTAGTGTATTCAAGAATTGGGTCAATTTCATCTAATCTATGAAATTATGTCCATAGGGTTATTCAGAATATCCCTTTACTATACTTCTGATGTCCTTGGGATCAGTAGTGATGATTTTTCTTTCATTTCTAATATTGGTAATTATATCTTCTTTTATTCTTGGTTTTTCTGGCTAGGGGTTTGCCAATTTTATTTCGTTTCAATAACCAGCTTTTGATTTTATCAACTTTCTCAATTGACTTCTGTTCTATTTTTTATTATTTTTTTCTTTTGATTGCATTAGTTTTCTAAGGTAGAAACAAATTATTGATTTTAGATCTTTCTCTTTTTCTGATTTATTCATTCAAAGCTATACATATCTCAATAAGTACTGTTTTGCTCCATACCACAAATTTTCATTAAGTTCAAAATACTTTAATATGTCTCTTGAAACTTCTTTGACCCATATTTTATTTAGAAGTGTGCTGTTTAACCTCTGGGTATTTTGGGATTTTCCAATTATCTTTTTGTTAGTGATTTCTGGTTTCATATTTGTGACCTGGTAGCATATGTTGCATGATTTCTATTATTTTAAATTTTTTTCAGATGTGTTTTATTACCTAGAATGTAGTTTACCATGTAATGTAGTTCCATGTGAGCTTGAGAAGAATGTGTATTCTGCAGTTGTTGGATGAAGCATCTATAAATGTCATTTACAGCAAGTTGATTGTTGGTGCTTTTCAGGTCAAATATATCCTGACTGATTATTTGCCTACTTAATCTATCAGTTACTGAAAGAAGAATGTTTAAATCTCTAACTATAACACTAGATCTATTTCACCTTATAATTTTATTTAATTGTTTATTTATTTACCTACCTACCTCAGGTATTTTGACACTGTTGCTATGTACATAAGTGTTAAGGATTATTATGTCTTCCTAGAGAATTAACCCATATATTATTATGTAATCTCCCTATTTATCTGTAATAATTTTCTTTGTTATGAAGTCTGTTTTGTCTGAAATCATTAGAGCTACTTAAACTTTCTTCTGGTTAGTGTTAGCATAGTATATCTTTCTTCATCCCTTTACTTTTAAACTGAGTCTTTAAAGTTAAAGAGAATTTCTTATAGACAACATATGTTGGTGTATTTTTTTAAAATATACTCTGATATTCTCTGTCCTTTATTTGGTGTATTTAGCACACTCATATTTAAAGTGATTACCGAAATTGTTTGTTTAATCTGTACCATATTTGTAACTGTTTTCTATTCATTTAAATTTTTTTTTCTTTTTTCCTCTATTTTACAGGCTTCACTGATTTTTATAGTTCATTTACATAATTTCATTTTATCTCCTCTCTTAGGATATTGATTATATTTCTTTTAAACATTTTTTTAGTGTTTCACTAAAAATTTTGCAGGATTCAGTTACAACTAATCTAAGTCCATACTCAAATAACACTGTACAGCTTTATGGGAGTGCAAGCACCTAAAAACAAATGATTCGCAATTCTTCCTTCCCATCCCTTATAATGTGGGTGTCATTTATTTCACTTTTCCATATTTTATAATCACCCAATACATTGTTGTCATTCTTATTTTGAATAAACAGTTTTCTGTTAGATTAGTTCAGAATAGGAAAATAAAATATTTTATTTGACCATCATTTATTCCTTCTCTGACACTATTCCTTTCTTTATGTAGATCTGAGTTTCTGACTATATCATTCTCTTTCTTCATGAAGAGCTTGCTTTAACATTTTTTTGCAGAGAAGATCTACTGGTAATGAATCCCCTTAGTTTTTCTTTGTTTATAAAACCCTTCCTTTGTTTTTCATTTTAGAAGTAAACTTTTGAAGACCTCTAGGTTGGTGGTGGTGGTGGTTTGTTTTTTTTTTTTTTTTCTTTTAACTGCTTAAATATTTCACTCTACTTCTTATCATGTTCCTCCTCTAGTAAGGTGCTTTTTTAAATTTTTAAAAAAATTATTTAAAAAACTTTTTTGCCCACATGGTATGGCATGTGGGATCTTAGTTCCCCTACCAGGGATCAAACTCATGCCTGCTGCATTGGGAACATGGAGTCTTGACCACTGGATCACCAGGGAATTCCCATAAGATGCTTTTCTTTTTTCCCTTTCTGGCTGCTTCCAAGATTTTCTCTGCATTTCGTTTCTTGCAGTTTGAATATGATATGTCTAGGTGTATTATTTTTGTTATTTTTCCTTCATGGTAATTGTTACTAAGAATCCTATATCTCTGTTTTGGTGTCTCTATTAGTCAAAGTTCTCCAGTGAAACAGAATCAACAGAGTGTGTATGTGTGTGTGTGTGTGTGCATGCACACGTGCACACACATGCATGCATATGAGAGAGAGAGGGAGGGTGTAGAGAGTGAAAGAGGTTTATTCTAAGGCATTGGCTCACATGCTTGTGGTGGTTATGTCCAAAATCTGCAGGATTGGGAGGCAGACTGGACACTCAGGCAAGAGTTGCACTTTGAATACAAAAGCAATCTACTATCAGGATTCTTTTGTGGTGAGAATAGGTCGGTCTTTGTTTTATTAAGGCCTTCAGCTGACTGGATGAATTCCATTCACATATGGAGAGTAATTAGCTTTACTCAAAGTCCATGCATTTAAATGTTAGTCTAATCCACAAAACACCTTCACAGAAACATCCAGTATATTTGACCAAATATCTGGACACTATGGCTTAGCAAAATTGACATATAAAATTGACAATCACAGTGTCTGTCATTAATTTTGAAAAATTTGTGGTAATTATTACTTCAATTATTTCTTCTGTTTCAATATATCTTTTTTCTTTCTGCTACCCAATAACATATTCAACTTTTGAATTGTCTTACAATACTGGATGTTCTGTTGTGATTTTTCTCCCCATCCTTTTCTCTTTTTGCTTTTCTTTTTCTTTTTTTCCTTGTTTAATGCTTTTATTTATTTTTAACATTTTTATTTTACATAAGAGTATCGTTGATTAACAATGTTGTGTTATTTTCAGGTGTATAGCAAAGTGATTCAGTTTTACATATATATGTATCTATTCTTTTCCAAGTTAGGTAATTATAGAGTATTGAACAGAGTTCCCTGTGCTCTACAGTAGGTCCTTGTTGGTTATCTATTTAAAATATAACAGTGTGTACGTGTCAATCCCAAACTCCCAATCTATCCCTCCCCTCACCCTTCCGCCCGGTAACCATAGTTTGCTTTCTACATTTGTAACTATTTCTGTTTTGTAGATCAGTTCATTTATGTAATTTTTTTAGATTCCACATGAAAGTGATATCATATGATATTTGTCTTTCTCTAACTTATTTAGTATGATAATCTCCAGGTCCATTTATGTTGCTGCAAATGGCATTATTTCATTCTTTTTAATGGCCGAGTAATATTCCATTGCATATATGTACCACCTCATCTTTATATCCATTCATCTGTCAATGGACATTTAGGGTGCTTCCATGTGTTGCTATTGTAAACAGAACTGCGATGAAATTGGGGTGAATATATCCTTTTGAACTGTGTTTTTCTCTGGATATATGCCTAGGAGTGGGATTGCTGGATCATATGGTAACTCTATTTTTAGTTTTTTAAGGAACCTCCATAATGTTCTACAGAGTGGCAGTACCAATTTACATTCCCATCAACAGTGTGGGAGGGTTCCCTTTCATGCACACCTTCTCCAGCATTTAGAGTTTGTAGACTTTTTGATGATGGCCATTCTGACTGGTGTAGGTGATATCTCATTGTAGTTTTTGTTTGAATTTCTCTAATAATTAACAATGTTGAGCATCTTTTCTTGTGCCTCTTGGCCATCTGTATGTCCTCTTTGGAGAAATGTCTATTTAGGTCTTCTGCCCATTTTTTGATTGGGTTGTTTGTTTGTTTTGATATTGACCTGCATAACAGTTTATAAATTTTGGAGCTTAACCCCTTGTCGATCTCATCATTTGCAAATATTTTCTCACATTCTGTGGGTTCTCTTTTTGTTTTTTTTATGGTTTCCTTTGCTGTGCAAAAGCTTTTGAGATTAATTAGGTCCCATTTGTTTATTTTTGTTTTTAGTTCCATTAATTTTGGAGACATATCAAAAAGATATTGCTGTGACTTATGTCAAAGTGTGTTCTGCCTATGTTTTCCTCTAAGAGTTTTATAGTATCCAGTCTTACACTTAGGTCTTTAATCCATTTTGAGTTTATTTTTGTGTACAGTATTAAACAATGTTCAATTTCTTTTTTAACATGTAGCTGACCAGTTTTCCAACAGCATTTATTGAAAAGACTGTATTTTCTCTACTGTATAATCTTGCCTCCTTTGTCATAGATTAATTGAGCATAGGTGTGTCAGTTTATTACTGGGTTTTCTACTTGTTCCATTGATCTTTATTTGTTTTTCTGCTGTTTTAATGACTACTATACTGTTTTAATGACTAACTTTGTAGTATTGTCTGAAGTCAGGGAACCTCCTCCAGCTCCATTTTTTTTTTCACAAGATTGCTTTGGCTATTCAGGATCTTTTGTGTCTCTATACAAATTTTAAGATATTTTGTTCTAGTTCTGAGAAGAATTCCATTGGTAATTTGATAAGGATTGCATTGAATCTGTAGATTGACTTGGGTAGTATAGTCATTTTGACAATATTGATTCTTCCAATCCGAGAACATGGTATATCTTTCCATCTATTTGTGTCATCTTCAATTTCTTTCACCAGTGTCTTTTAGTTTTTGGAGTACAGGTCTTTTGCTTCCTTAGGTAGGTTTATTCCTAGGTATTTTATTCTCTTTGATGCAATGGTAAATGGGATATTTTCTTTAATTTCTCTTTCTGATCTTTCATTTTTAGTGTATAGAAATGCAATCTATTTCTGTGTATTAATTTTGTATCCTGCAACTTTACCAAATTCATTGATGAGCTCTAGTAGTTTTCTGGTGGCATCTTTAGGATTTTCTATGTATAGTATCATGTCATCTGCAAATAGTGACAGTTTTACATCTTTGTTTCCAATTTGGATTTCTTTTATTCCTTTTTCTTCTCTGATTGCCATGGCTAGGGCTTCCAAAACTATGTTGAATAAGAGTGGCCAGAGTGGACATCCTTGTCTTGTTTCTGGTCTTAGAAGAAATGCTTTCAGTTGTTCACCATTGAGTATTATATTACCTGTAGGTTTGTCATATATGGCCTTTGTTATGTTGAGGTATGTTCCCTCTTTGACCACTTTCTGGAGAGTTTTTATCATAAAAATGTATTGAATTTTGTCGAAAGCTTTTTCTGCATCTATTGAGATGATCATATGGTTCTTATTCTTCAGTTTTTTTAATGTGGTGTATCACATTGATTGATTTGAAGATTTTGAAAAATCCTTGCATGCCTGGGATAAATCCCACTTTATCATTTTATATGATCCTTTTAATGTATTGTTGGATTTGGTTTGCTAGTATTTTGTTGAGGATTTTTGTGTCTATGTTCATCAGTGATACTGGCCTGTAATTTTCTTTTTTGTATGTGTGATATCTTTGTCTGGTTTTGGTGTCAGGGTGATGGTGGCCACATAGAATGAGCTTGGGAGTGTTTCTTCCTCTACAATTTTTTGTAAGAGTTTCAGAAGGGTAGGTGTTAACTCTTTTCTAAATGTTTGATAGAATTCATCTGTGAAGCCATCTGCTCCTGGACTTTTGTTTGTTGGAAGATTTTTAAATCACAGTTTTAATTTCAGTACTTGTGATTGGTCTGTTCATATTTTCTGTTTCTTCCTGGTTTAGTCTTGGAAGGTTCTACCTTTCTAAGAATTTGTCTATTTCTTCTAGGTTGTCCATTTTATTGGCATAAGTTGCTTGTAGTAGTCTCTTGTGATCCTTTGTATTTCTGTGGTGTCAGTTGTTACTTCTCCTTTTTCATTTCTAATGTTATTGATTTAAGCCCTCTCTCTTCTTTTCATGATGAGTCTGGCTAAAGTTTTATCAATTTTGTTTATCTTCTCAGAGAACCAGCTTTTAGCTTCATTGATTTTTTTCTATTGTTTTTATCACCTCTATTTCATTTATTTCTGATATTTATGATTTCATTCCTTCTATTAACTTTGGGTTTTGTTTGTTCTTCTTTCTCTAGTTGCTTTAGGTGTAAGGTTAGGTTGTTTATTTAGATTTTTCTTGTTTCCTGAGGGAAGATTGTATTGCTATAAACTTCCCTCTTGGAACTGCTTTTTCTGTGTCCCATAGGTTTTGGATCTTCGTGCTTTCATTTTCATTTTTCTCTAGGTATTTTTTGATTTCCTCTTCAATTTCTTCAGTGATCCATTGGTTGTTTAGTAGCTTATTGCTTCGCCTCCACATGTTTGTGTTTTTTACAGTTCTTTTTTTCCTGTAGTAGATTTCTAATCTCACAGCATTGTGGTCAGAAAGGATGCTTGATATGATTTCAGTTTTCTTAAATTTACCGAGGCTCACTTTGTGGCCCAGCATGTGATCAATCCTGGAGAATGTTCCAGGTGCACTTGAGAAGCAAGTGTATTCTGCTGCTTTTGGATGGAATGCTCTCTAAATATCAATTAAGTCCATCTTTTCTAATGTGTCTAAGGCCTGTGTTTCCTTATTGATTTTCTGTCTATATGATCTGTCCATTGATGAAAGTGGGGTGCTAAAGTCCCCCACTATTATTGTGTTATGGTCAATTTCTCTTTTTGTGGCTGTATTTGCCTTATATATTGAGGTGCTCCTATGTTGGGTGCATATGTATTTACAATTGTTATACCTTCTTGGATTGATCCATTGATCATTATGTAGTGTCCTTCCTTGTCTCTTGTGACAGTCTTTATTTTAAAGTCTATTTTGTGTGATATGAGTATTGCTACTCCAGCTTTCTTTTGATTTCCATTTGAATGGAATACCTTTATCCATCCCCTCATTTTCAGTCTGTATGTGTCCCTAGATCTGAAGTGGGTCTCTTGTATGCAGCATATATATGGGTCTTATTTTTGTATCCATTCAGCCATTCTCTGTCTTTTAGTTGGAGCATTTAATCCATTTACATTTAAGGTAATTATCGATGTGTATGCTCTTATTGCCATTTTGTTAATTATTTTGGATTTGTTTTTGTAGGTAATTTTTCTTCCCTTCCTCTTTTGTTCTCGTCTCTTGTGATTTGATGACTGACTTTACTGTTTTATTTGGGTTCCTTTTTCTTTTTTGTGTGTGTATCTATCAGAGTTTTGGTTTGTGGTTACCATGAGGTTTTGATATAGCAGTCTATATATAAACAAGATTAAGTTGCTATTCTTTTAATTTCAAATGCATTTCCAATCTCCTGCATTTGTGCTCTCCTCACAATTGCTTGTTGATATCATATTTGTGTGCAAATGATTTCCTACCTTTACTGTATATTTTCCTTTACTGGTGTGTTTTTCTTTCATAATTTTCTTGTTTCTAGTTCTGGTGTTTTCCGCCTAGAGAAGTTCCTTTAACATTTGTTGCAGAGCTGGTCTAGTGGTGCTGAATTCTCTTAACTTTTGCTTGTATGTAATGCTTTTGCTTTCTCCTTCAAATCTGAATGAGAGCCTTGCTGGGTAGAGTATTCTTGGTTGTAGGTTCTTCCCTTTCATCATTTTTAAATATATTGTGCCACCCCCTTCTGGCCTGCAGAGTTTCTGCTGAAAAATCAGCTGATAACCTTATGGGGATTCCTTTGTATGTTATTCATTTCTTTTCCCTTGTTGCTTTTAATATTTTCTTTGTCTTTAATTTTTGTCAATTTGATTACTATGTGTGTTGGCATGTTCCTCCCTGGGATTATCCTGCCTGGGACTTTCTGCACTTCCTGGACTTGGGTGACTGTTTCCTTTTCCATGTTAGGGAAATTTTCAGCTATTATCACTTCAAATATTTTCTCAGATACTTTCTCACTCTCTTCTCCTTCTGGGACCCCTATAATGTGAATATTAGTGAGTTTATTGTTGTCCCAGAGGTCTCTTAGACTGTCCTTATTTCTTTTTATTCTTTTCTCTTTATTCTGTTCCATGGCAGTGATTTCTACCACTCTGTCTTCCAGCTCACTTATCTGTTCTTCTGCCTCAGTTATTCTGCTATTGATTCCTTCTAGTGTATTTTTCATTTCAGTTATTGTATTGTTTGTCTCTGTTTGTTTGTTTTTTAGTTCTTCTAGGCCTTTGTTAGTTCTTTAGTTCTTCTAGGTCTTTGTTAAACATTTTTGTATCTTCTTAATCTGTGCCTCCATACTTTTTCCAAGATCTTGGATCATCTTTACTATCATTACTTTGAATTCTTTTTTGGGTAGATTGCCTATCTCCACTTCACTTAGTTTTTCTTCTGGTGTTATATCTTTTTCCTTCATCAGGGACATATTCCTCTGCCATCTTGTTTTGTCTCACTTTCTGTGATTGTGCTTTCCATTCCTTAGGCTGCAGGGTTGTAGTTCTTCTTGCTTCTGCTGTATGCCCCCTGGTGGATAAGGCTGTCTAAGAGGCATGTGCAGGATTCCTGATGGGAGGTAGTTGTTCCTGCCCACTGGTGAGTGGAGCTGGGTCTTGTCCCTCTGGCACTCAGGGCCATGTTCAGGAAGACTTTAAGCAGCCTGTCTGCTGATGGGTGGGGCTGTGTTCCTGCCCTGTTGGTTGTCTGACGTGAGGAATCCCAGCACTAGAGCCTACTGGCTTTTGGGTGGGGCCAGGTCTTGGGGAGAAAATGGCAGCCTCTTGGAGGGCTCACACCAATGAATACTTGCCAGAACTGACACTGCCTGTGTCTTTGTCCCACAGTGAGCCACAGCACCCTCCACCACAGGAGGTCCTCCAATATTAACAGGTTGGTCTGGCCCAGTCTCTTATGAGGTCACTGCTTTTTTCTCTGGGTCCTGGTGCACGCAAGACCTTGTGTGTGCCTCCAGGAGTGGAGTTTCTCTTTCCCCCAGTCCTGTGGAATTCCTGCAATCAAACCCCACTGGCCTTCAAAGTCAGATTCTCTCGGTGCTCCTCCTCCCATCGCCAGACCCCCAGGCTGGGGAACCTGACATGGGGCTCAGAACTTTCACACCTGTGAGAGAACTTCTGTGGTATAATTATTTTCCAGTTTGTGGGTTGCCCACCCAGCATGTATGGGATTTTATCATGATTTTTATCATGATTGTGCCCCTCCTACAGTCTTGTTGTGGCTTCTTCTTTGTCTTTGGTTGTAGGGTATCTTTGTGGGTAGGTTCCAGCATTATTTGTCAATGTTTGTTCAGCATTTAGCTGTGATTCTGGTGTTTTTGTTAGAAGAGGTGAGCTCACATCCTTCTACTCCTCCATCTTGTCTCCATCCCCCCGCCTCCAAAAAAAAACAACAAACTCTTTTTGCTTTTCAATTTGGGAAGTTCTTACTGACATTCAAGCCCACTGATTCTTCCCTTGACAGTATATAATCTACTGATGAGCCCATCAAAGGCATTCTTTGTTTCTATTACATTTAAAAAAAAAATTCTAGCATTTCCTTTTGATTCTTTAGCATTTCTATCTCTCTGCTTATATTATCCATCTGTCCTTGTATGTTGTCTACTTGTTCAATTAGATCCCTTAACATATTAATCACAGCTATTTTACATTCTGGGTCTGATAACTGTAAAGTCAATATTATATTTGAGTCTGATTAAGATGCTTGCTTTGTCTCTTCAGACTGACTTTCACCTTGCCTGTAGAATATTTTTATTTTTTCAAAATTGGATATGGTATACTGGGTAATAGGAACTAAACTAAATAGACCTTTGGTGTGAAATTTTATGTTAATCTGGCTAAAAGTTGGTATGTGTTTATTGTGTGCTGTAGATGTAGGTGCCAAATAATTCAAATTTATCTGGATCCTTGTTTTTGTATCCCCTATTGACTTTGGCTTTTGCTATAAACTCTTTAAAAGGAATCTAAGCCTTGCATCTCTTTCAGCTATAATCCACTGTTACACTGAAACCCCACTGTAAGGTGTGGAGAACAGAGATGCATTCTTTAATTTTGTAATTTAGCCTCAGTCTTTTTCTGTTCCTGGGTCTCTGGACTATAACTTTCACAAATATTTCTGCTTCCCTGCTCCCTCCTTAGGTTAAATCAAAAAGCTGGAGGGTGTTAGAGATAGGTAACTTCCCTTCCCCCACAAAATATATGGCTTTGATAAAATATTTTCCTTTACTAGGAAGACCATTTTCATGGAGAATATTCTGGTTGTATTTCAAAATGGTAATTTTTCATTTGCCCTGCCAGAAATATGAATATTTTGCTTGATTCTTCACCATAGGAACCTGGTAGAGTTCCTGGAGATAAAACTCACAAAAATGTGTAGGGCCACCCTAAGGCTGTGGTCCTCAGGAGTTTCTCACTCAACACACTAACCTACATTCCATCTCCAGCAATTTTTTAGTTATCATTTGTAGTAGTTTCCTAGGGCTGTCATAAAAAATTAACATTTGGTGACCTAAAATAATAGAAATTTATTCTCTCCCAATCCAGGAGGCTAAAAGTCTAAAATTAAGATATCAGCTTCTTGGCTCCTTTTGGAAGCTCTGAGGGAGAATCCATTCCATGCCTCTCTCCTAGATTCTGATGGCAGACTCCAATCCATAACAGTCCTTGGCTTAGAGCTGCATTGTTCCAATCTCTGCCTCTTTCTTTATATGGCCTTCTTTACTGTGTCTCTTCTGTCTCTCCCTATGAGGACATCAGTCATTAAACTTAGGGCATACCCTATCCCAGTATGACCTCATCATAACTGGATGATATCTGCAAACTCTATTTCCAAATGAGGTAATAGGTGTTATGTCTTGAATATATCTTTTGAGGAGACACAGTTCAACCCAGTATATTATTTAAGTTTTCCTACGAGTTGATGGCACTAGCTGCTTCTACTCCGAATAAGGTGATCTTGGTGGTAGCTCTCTGTTTACCTTTCTCTCCAGACTTTAGGGTGGCAGTTTGCCTCATGATCTTAGTTGTCTTATGGGTAAAAGACAAGTCATTGGTTTCAGTTTTTTCAGCTTTTTTCTAACTAATACTGAAGTGACTATTTCCAAGTTTCTTAAATATAAGGACTGAAACCAAAAGTTTGTATCACCTTATTGACTAATCCATACTAAAGGCTCAGTAATAATTGTTGAATAAATAGAAAATAAATGAATAAATGTATGAATTATCTATTATTTTAGACTTATTTTCTATATAGATTTTTTAAAGTCTATATAATTTTACTTCAACAATAAGATCTCAAACCCTCTTCTCCATCTACTTATTTCTTAGTTTTCATTAGATCTTAATAGCAAAAATATTCATATTATTCCCAGGTGAAGTATTTAAATGTTCAGTTTATCAATTTTTTTTTCTGTAAAAATTGATGATTGTTACTGACACAAATATTTTCTAGTGATTGTTCTTTCTTTTTTGCTTAGTTGTTTTACTTTGATTTTTTTACTTTGTTTTCTTTTGTCAGAAGATAGAAAGAGTGGGGGCCAAGAACAAGATCAAAGTGATTAGAAAATAGTGGATCTTTCTTTTTTCTTAAATCTGGAGGTGTTCTCTACAATGCATATGTTTAAACAAAAGGCTCTATATAAATATCTATAGCAGTTTTATTCCTAATAATCCCAAACCAAAAACATCCCAGGTGACTTTCAATAGGTGAATGTTTAAACTGTTACATATGCATACTTTGGAATAATACTCTGCAATACAGGAATAAACTACTGATACACATTCATGATAAACTTCATGAGTGAATCTCCAAAGAATTTGCTGAGAACAGATAGCAAATATCAAAAGGTTACATTTCATTCATACAGCATTATTAAAATGACAAATTTATGGAAATGGAAAACACAAAGTCATGGCCAGGGATCAGAGTCTGGAGTTAGGTGGGAGAGAGAGTTGAGGAGAAGAGATGTGAGTCTGGCTGTAAAAGAGCAACATGAAATGATTCTTGTTTTGATGGAATTATTCTGTATTTGGACTGTCAATACCTGGTTGAGATATTATACTATTGTTTTGCAAGATGTTACCATTAGGGAGACTGGGTAAAGTGTACATGGACATCTCTGTATTATTTTTTACACCTGCATGTGAATCTACAAATATCTAAATTTTTTAAAATTTAATTTTTAAAAATGGGCTTATCACAATATCTTTGTTTAAATTGTCAAATTGCATTTTACAATTGAAGCACTAACATGTTTCTTAAATAACTGAAGTACTACCATGTTTCTTAAATAGTTTTAAAATCATTAACTAGTAAATGAGGCATATCTTGTTCAATTCCTTTGTATTTCTCTTTTGAAAGTTTGTGTACTTTATGATAGTAGAGGTAATACTTTCCTACTGTAAAACAATTTATAACATAGACAGGTATAATGAATTATCCTCTTTACATCAGCCTCATCTTTTTCATTCTTTTTTACTATAATGGAGTTAGTTCTTTTCTTGAAATGAAGCTGGTCATTTTTCTTATGCTTTGTATCCTTCATTTTTTTCCACTTTTCAGTATCTTTGAGCTGTCAGTTAACCCTTTATCTTTAAACTTCTACATAATCTTATTTTGTTTCCATTAGCAATTACATATGCTCAATTCAGTCCAGTTTAAAACACCAAGTCAAAACAAAATGACACTTTCAAAGTTACTTTCCCCCTCTCTGCATCTGATTCTTTCCTTTTACCAAATTCCCTTTACTTCTGTACTACAATATAATTTCTATCCTTAAATTTCCACAGATGTTGCAATCATTAAATGCACCAATAACCTCAGTGTTGTCAAAAGTATACACAAAAGATTCTACCAATTAAAATTTTCATTATCAGAGTCATTGCTTCCTCATTCCCAAGGTAGCACTAAGCACATTATATTTTGTATTTAATCAAAAGAAGGTACATTTGGTATTTAATCAAAAGAAAGTGAAACTAATAATACTTAAGATTTAGGATACTTTAGTTACACTGTAAGAAGCACTAGCAATGTATTCACATTTTTGTGTATTTTGGACGGTTTTGGAAAGTAAGATTTTTATTGTAAAAGTTTAATACTTTGGTCTTTTTACACTTTAAATTGCTCTCATTTACAATTCCCTTTCTTTCGAGTGACATCGGCATGGTCTCTGACATTTCCTGGATCTAGATAAGGGGGTGTTGAGTTTGGCCGTAGTAGGAAATATTTATGTGTTTCATAGTTGCCTTTGTAAGTCATTCTGATATAGGAATGACTTCCATCTTCTATCTCCCTCTGTGCCAATACATTAGATATCATGACAAGATATACCTTATTGAAATATAAAAGAGTCTGTGATACACAATCCCAAAATATATCCCACAAAGAAAAACTTGAAATCAGTAAAGCCAAAAGCTAATCTTTGGAAAATTCCTTAAGTAATCACATGTGAAAAGTCGTAAGCAGAATGTTTGGTTCTCTTTGAAGCATGGTCCAACCAGAAGTTTTCTCCTGACAAGAATATAGGAAGAGGTGATCAAAGATTATGCATCCAAACCTTTAGAGAAAACCGTGTTTGAATGGTGTGTCAAGCAGTTTATTACTACAAACAATGTTGTTTTTCTGGATATTTTCAAGTTTGTGGTAATTTAGAGACTTTTTTCTTAAATTCTAATTGTAGTGATTTTTTAAAAATTCTAAATGGGCACTTATTATGTGAATTTGTACTTTTAACTGTGTATTCTTTTTTAAAAACAGCAACCAAAATTTTAAATACTCAGTTTTCACAAAATCTGGAGCTACCACTGTTTATTCCAGTGCTCATTTATACTTCACAGATGGTACATGGTTATAGAGCATCACATCTCAGCTGCCTGCCATGCCTTATTTTAGAGCACATGGCTCCTCCTCTGAGCTGATGATTCCAACTAGACATCCTTGGTCTAACCTCTCATATGCATGCACATATATATGTACAGCCTTTTTGCTTGTATGTTTGGGGGGCACAAAAGTACCCCCAAAATGGCTTTACCATTCTCATTCCAGCAGCTGGCAAATATTTCTTGATACTTCACATCTATCTTCCAGATTTTTCCCCATACTAGGTATAAAATCATATATCATTTTAACTTGCATTCTTAATGCATGTTTATGCATCTCTTCATGTGCTTGTTGGACTTCCACATTTGTTTTTCTGTATATATCTGTTGCCTATTTTTACAATGAGGTTGCTGTCTTTTTATTTCTGGTTTGAGTGTATTATTAGTGTATTCTAGGTATTTGATTTTTTTTCCTTAGGCACTACATATAATCTCTCATTCTATCACCTATGTATTCACTTTATCTATGGTATCTTTCTTTGTACAAAATCCTCTAATTAAGGTATTTTTTAAAATAAAAGGACAGGCTACAGATGGAGCACATTGATAGGACTTTAGAATAAGTAGCTTTATAAGAATTAGCACTGCTGAGCTGTCTTCTTGGTGTAACTCGGAGACATTTCTACTAAGCTAATTTCTAATTCAGGATCACATTCCCCATTTTCAGGCATTAAGTCTGATGATTTTTAAGATAGAGGCTGCTATTCAATCAGGCCTTGTTTGGGCCGGTTCATAGAAGGGCTATTATCTGAGTGAAGTTCACTTAAACTTCCTTAGCCTCTGCTACCATAAGTACAGTGCTCAGGAGACTAGAAGTTCCCCGTTGGGTTCTGTGTGAGGCCAAATTAGTTCAGATGAACTTATTCCTAGAGATTTGTTAAATCTGATATTTTTGAATTTTTAAAACCTAGATAGTTTAGAAACACTTTTTTATTCATATTGTACAACTTAAAAAGTTATGAATCTGAGTGGCATTTTCATACACTCTTAATACTCAGTTTAAAAAGGAGACCATATGAGCCTATCCTTATTGCTCTTATAAATGTATCACATTTTCCATGGCTTTTTATCTCCCTTATTGTATCATTTTTCCTTCCAGTTTTATTGAGATATAATAACATATGGCACTGCATAAGTTTAAGGTGTACAGCATAATTATTTGACTTACATACCTCATGAAATGATTATCACAAGTTTAGTGAACATCCATTATTTATATAGATATAAAATTAGAAAAAATGTGTGTGCAATGAGAACACTTAGGATTTAGTCTGTTAACAAATTTATTATATAACATACAGCAGTGTTTAAATGTGTATAAATATAAATTATATTTATCATGTTGTATATAACATCCCTAGTACTTACTTATAAGTGGAAGTTTGTAGTACATTTTGACTGACTTCATCCAATTCCCCCTCCCCCCCAGCTTCCACCTCTGGTAATCACAAATCTGATGTCTTTTTCTATGAATTTGTGTGTATGTTTGGTTGTTTGTGACTATAATTATCCTACAACACTATGATAGTTCCTGTTACATAACATAGTGATTTTTTTAATACATTTCAAAATAATCACCAAGATAAATCTAGTTATATGTCACCATACAAAGATATTAGTTATTGACTAAATTCCCCACACTGTACATTTCATAACTGTGACTCATTTGATGTGGAACTGGAAGTTTGTACCTTTTATTCTCCCTCACCTATTTCTTCCCTCCCCCCATCCCCTCATCTCTGGCAACCACCTGTTTGTTCTCTGTATCTATAACTCTATTTCTGTTTTGTTATATATGATCATTTGTTTTGTTTTTTAGACTCCACATATAAGTGAAATCATACAGTATTTGTCTCTCTCTGCCTGACTTATTTCACTGAGCATAATACCCTCTAGGTCCATCCATGTTGTCCCAAAAGGCAAGGTTTCATTTCTTTTATGGCTGATATTCCATTATATGTGTAAATTACATCTTCTTCATTCATCTATTGATGGGCCATTTGGGTTGCTTCCGTATTTTGCTATTGTAAATAATGCTGCAGAGCACATAGGGGTACATACATCTTTTTGAATTAGAATTTTCATTTTCTTTGGATAATACCCAGGAGTGGAATTGCTGGATTTTATTGTAGTTCTATTTTTAATTTTTTGAGGAACCTCCATACTGTTTGCCATAGTGGCTGCACCAATTTACATTCCCATCATCAGTGCATGAGGGTTCCCTTTTCTCCACGTCCTCATCAACACTTGTTATTTGTTGAGAATAGCCATTCTAATAGGTTTGAGGTGATATCTCATTGTGGTTTTGGTTTGAATTTTCCTGATGATGATAGTGATATTGAGCATCTTTTCATGTGCCTGTTGGCCATCTGTGTGTTTTCTTTGTACAAATGTCTATTCAGATCATCTGCCTATTTTTTAATTGGGTTGTTCGTTTCTTGTGTTTCATGAGTTCTTTTTATATTTTGAATATTAACCCCTTATCAATCAGATATATAGTTTGCAAATACCTTCTCCCATTTAGTAGGTGGCCTTTTCATTTTGTTGATATTTTCATTAGCTGTGCAAAACCCTTTTTAGTTTGATGAAGTCCCATTTGTTTATTTTTGCTTTTGTTTGTTTCCCTTGCCTGAAGAGACATATCCCCAAAAATATTATTAAGACCTATGTCAAAGAGTTCTGCCTATGTTTTCTTCCAGAAGTTCTATGGTTTCAGGTCTTACATTTAAGTTGAGTTTATTTTTGTATATGGTATGAGAGTTGTCCAGTTTGATTCTTTTGCATGTAGCTGTACAGTTTTCCCAACAACAAGTATTGAAGAGGTAATCTTTTGCCTATTGTATATTCTTGACTCCTTTGCCCTAGATTAATTGCCCATGTAAGTTTAGGTTCATCTCTGGGCTCTCTATTCTGTTTCCATGGCTTTTACTGCCTGTTTTTCTAGTACAAAAAACATTGTTTTCTAATATCATCAACCTATTAGGTATGACTTTATAATAATCTATGATAAATTTTGACAGTAGAGACCTCAAAGATGAATCAATCTCTATCTCAAATGCTTCAAGATATTTTAGCAAATTCAATATAAAATAATGAGTCACCCTTCTTCCTCATCTTTTCACCTAGATACTTAACACATTTAACATTGATAAAGTTTTTAAATATTGTGGATGCTAAAATTATTATTTTATGGACTACTAATTTAAAATTAAGTGATTGCAATTTCTAAGGATATGAAAGAAAGGATAATGAATAGAAGATGAGTACTTATTCATATACCACAGCAGAGAGGAAGAATTCCTATAGCTACTGGGTGTATTTGTGTGTGTGTGTGTGATGAACACACAAAAATGGAATAACCTTGGCTTGTAGTTTATTATTAACAAAGCAACATATACAGCATGACAATAAATGAGAGGCTGGTATCTATTACATAGTAATCTAGCACATAATTAGTGCTGGCTGTTCCAATGATGCCTCTCAATCACTCTGTAATACATCATTAAGTTTATGTTGTAGATAAGAAAATGAAAGCTTAGAAAGTTTAAATGATGGGTCTAAAGTTACACAAGTGGTTAGAGAGAAAGTCAGGGTATTACCCAATTAAGACTATATACCACACTGCCTCTAGGTAACATGATGTTAATGCAGTCCTAAGAGGAGAGAAAATTGTGAGAGTTACGCATTCAATCATATATAATCATTTTTCTTTTTCCTTATTGGAGGCATCAGAGAAAAATGATTATTCAGAACAGTCATTTCAAGTATATTAAACTAAGACTAGGCAAGTATATTTCTCTTTTTAAAAAGAAGTATCTCTAAATAATACATTTATAAGCAATTTATATAATTGTATCAACCAAAGCTCTATCAGAATTCTTGTGTCAGATTTTTGTTAAGAAAATAAGAAACAAATGCTATGGATAAAAAGAATAAAATTTTTTGGACATTACATAAGTATAAAGGTATTCTAATCTGACTTCTGATTTAGATTTTCTTAAAAGATTAAATTTTAAATAAATAATTGGCATTTTTCATGAACAATTTTATCAGAAATGTTATATACTGTTATACCATAGAAAATATGTAAAGAATCATGTCATTAATTTGATTTTTAATTTGCAACATCTGTTTCAGCCATACGTATCATTTTCTTTAAGAACAAAAGCTACCAGTTTGTCATCTATTTCTGTGTACTACACCTGAAAAACTGCTTTATGTTTCCCAAAAGGGAGCCCAATTAGCATATCATTCTTTAAGATGCTGCTCCCTAAAACAACCTGTAAAATAGATTAGACATTTGTTTTTGGAAAGTAAGTATTATCAAGCAGGCCCACAAAAACAAGAGGTAAAAAAAGACAGTCCTAAAAAAAAACTGGTAATGCTGAGACTACAATTCCTAAAACCTGTCTGGTTAAGCAGCCATTAAAGCACCTGGATATCCCAAGGAGATTGACATAGTGACTAAAGAAAGACTACCTAGGAGAGTTTTGCTCAGTCAGCCAGAGATTTGGCTTTTACTAAATGTACTCTGACATAGAGCAGAAGAAAATCTGAAACACGTTTAAAGGATCCAAGTTAAGGCTGCCTAAGCACAGATATGTATGCTTGTTTGAGGCTTTGCAAACTGGCTCAGAATATTGCAAAGCCTTGCCAATACCACCGAGAGAGTCTCATTTGAAGCAGCAATAGTATATTGGGCTTAACTAGGCTGCCATAAGCAAAGGGTAAAAAAATATATTTTAGGAAACTATGGATATAGCTTAATTGACAAACAGTTTTTCTGCCAAAAATTCATTTGTAAATTGATCCTTGGAAATCTGAATCTATTTCTCAAAATATATAGCAATGACTAGTGCATCAAAGATAAGCCACAGATGCCTAACTCAATCCTTAAAATATATAAAATATAGTATTGATTAATGCTTTTTACCCTAGCAGATATTTTTACATGGTTAAATTGTATTCTAAGTTCCAAGTAAGGTTGCCAACAATACATATCACTAGCTGATGATGGACAGACCCACAGAATCCTGCTGGCTGTAGTGGTGATCATCTGGGGCGTACTTGGGTGGACTAGGACCTCAGAGAAAACCAAGCAATGCAGATCCTCTAAGAGCCTGTTAAAAGTTTTCTAAATAGCAATCAATGCTCGTTATAACACTTTATAAGAGAGTTTAATTAAAACACGTGGAATAGCGTTATAAAAATGGGATTATATTTATGATCCTAAAGAATATTGTTTTACTGATATTTCTCTATTAATGTTTATTTTTTACAATGGCATTAAATCTTGCTTGGGAAGCTTCTCATATTCGTTAAATCATTATCCACTAGGAGATGTTTCTTAAGATTTTTACAACTGGGAAGAGAAATAACATCTGGCCAAATGATTTCTTTAATTCTCAAATAATTAAATAGGTTTGTCTTTGACACATTAATGTGATTAAATCAAATAATTTTTGTAATATAGATCTCTTAATATACACATTTAGAATGTATAAAAAGAAATAGGATATGTGCTTATCTTAATACCAGTATTTATTTAATATGTCAGGTAAGAGCCATTCCCCTAAGTTGCCAGTTCTGAGGAAGAAATAATACTTTCTTAACACTGAGGGAAAGGACTTTTTTACCTCGTTTTTTGGTTAGTTTTTTCCCTCTCTCCTCCTCCGATGTTGTTCTCTTCTACTCTTGCATACTCTGTTCTGACAGATAATTATATGTTCTGTGCACTGTAATAGGTGTTGAAGATATAGTGGTAACCAGAGATGTGCCGCCCCATGACATCAACACCTGACCTCTATTGGATACAAAAACATATATTAGAAGTGGGATGATTATTACCACAAACATGAAATATAGGGTATTGTGGAATATATAAAATAAGTTTCTGACTGTAGGTTTATGCCTGAGATAGAGAATGAGGAAATTTATCGTATTTGGGGAAATTAGGTAGTATACTTAATTTTTTTTTTAACATCTTTAATTGCTTTACAATGGTGTGTTAGTTTCTGCTGTATAACAAAGTGAATCAGCTATATGTATACATATATCCCCATACTTCCTCCCTCTTGTGTCTCCCTCCCACCCTCCCTATCCCACCTCTCTAGGTGGACACAAAGCACAGAGCTGACCTCCCTGGGCTATGCAGCTGCTTCCCACTAGCTATCTATCTGTTTTACATTTGGTAGTGTATATATGTCCATGCCACTATCTCACTTCGTCCCAGCTTACCCTTCCCCCTCCCCGTGCCCTCAAGTCCATTCTATATGTCTGTGTCTTTATTCCTGTCCTACCCCTAGGTTAATCAGAACCATTTTTTAAAAATTCTATATATATGTATTAGCACATGGTATTTGTTTTTCTCTTTCTGGCTTACTTCACTCTCTATGACAGAATCTAGGTCCACCCACCTCACTACAAATAACTCAATTTCATTTCTTTTTATGGCTGAGTAATATTCCATTGTATATATGTGCCACATCTTCTTTATCCATTCATCTGTTGATTGATGGGCATTTAGGTTGCTTCCATGTTCTGGCTATTGTAAATAGTGCTGCAATGAACATTGGGGTGCATGTGTCTTTTTGAATTATGGTTTTCTCTGGGTATATGCCCAGTATTGGGATTGCTGCATCATGTGATAGTTCTATTTTCAGTTTTTTATGGAACCTCCATACTGTTCTCCATAGTGGCTGTATCAATTTACATTCTCATCAATAGTGCAGGAGGGTTCCATTTTCTCCACACCTTCTCCAGCATTGTTTGTAGATTTTTTGATGATGGCCATTCTGACTGGTGTGAGGTAATACCTCATTGTAGTTTTGATTTGCATTTCTCTAATGATTAGTGATGGATACAAAAACAAGACCCATATATATGCTGTCTACAAGAGACCCACTTCAGACCTAGGGACACATACAGACTGAAAGTGAGGGGATGGAAAAAGATATTCCATGCAAATGGAAATCAAAAGAAAGCTGGAGTGGCATTCTCATATCAGACAAAATAGACTTTAAAGACTATTACAAGAGACAAAGAAGGACACTACATAATGATCAAGGGATCAATCCAAGAAGAAGATATAACAACTGTAAATATTTATGCACCCAACATAGGAGCACCTCAATACATAAGGCAAATGCTAACAAACAGCCATAAAAGGGGAAATTGACAGTAACACAATAACAGTAGGGGACTTTTAACACCACAATTTCACCAATGAACAGATCATCCAAAATGAAAATAAATAAGGAAACACAACCTTTAAATGGCACATTAAACAAGATGGATTTAATTGATATTTATAGGACATTCCATCCAAAAACAACAGAATACACTTTCTTCTCAAGTGCTCATGGAACATTCTCCAGGATAGATCATATCTTGGGTCACAAATCAAACCTTGGTAAATTTAAGAAAATTGAAATTGTATCAATTATCTTTTCTGACCACAACACTATGAGATTAGATATCAATTATAGGAAAAAATCTGTAAAATATACAAACACATGGAGGCTAAACAATACACTACTAGAACCAAGAGGTCACTGAAGAAATCAAAGAGGAAATCAAAAAATACCTAGAAACTAATGACAATGAAAACAAGACGACCCAAAACCTATAGTGTATTTAAATTTGATACTTAGTGTTATATACCAATATAATTCCTTGGTTGTTTTGTTTTGTAACAATGTTGTTTTAACTTGAGAGCAATTACAGAGAAAACAAAAAGAATGATTCAGTATTGGGACTTGACATGACAAAATGATAAAGGAGTTGGATTTTTGGACTCCCAGAAAAGTCTTCCTTTAAAAGTATGTGTACAATCAACTGTCTGCCTTTCAGGTGATCTGTTATTTACCCCTGTTCACAAGTGTTTTATTCTAGGAAATGTAAAACAAGAGGTGAAGGAAGTAAGTTGGTCTCTAATCCTCTGACTGTGCTTGATCTGCTGTTGCTAGTGCTACCTGTATCTTTTCCTCTTTGTCTCTTCTTGTGTATTTTGTAGACACTTGATGCTTAAACTCTTTTCCTTTGTTTCCCGCTTCTATTAGCCCAGGTGCCTGTGGCTGAATATCCACTGTTTTATGACTCAGCCTGTGGCTTGAATTATTTCTCTGTCTTTCACTACTAATGGTTTCCCCCATAAGTGTTCCTTCCTCCTTTAAAAAAAATATCTGTATCTGACCCAGCCTGCCTTGTTGAAATCTTCACTACTTACTGATCTCATTTGACATTTGCCAACTGCTTTCCTATGTGGAACAGGTTTTATGCCTTTTTCTCTTCACTTCTGACACCTCAGGGTCAGAATTTGCCATGCCCATAGACTTGTTATAGCCTGCCAACTGTCCTCTCTGCCATCTGGTCTGCCTGTGGGCAGTTTCAATTTAAATCTTCATAGTTTTCTCCACCTTTTAACTTGATGCTTACTAAACTGATTTGTGCTGCTCTTTCACCCTTTAGGCCATAGTCTCCTGTGGTCAGGCTTGTTTCCATTTTAGCCACACTGAATGCCCAGCATTCGACAAATATTTTTGAAAAATTAATTTTCTTCTTTTGCTTTAGATCTCATGTTTATAAAAAATACTTATAATTCTACTCTTAAGCTTCTGCAAGTATGTTTACATTTCATAACACTTTGCTTTTCAGTCATGCATCAGACTCAGTAAGTATTTAAACCAACCTTTCCAAGGAGAAACTATGCTAAAGTTTGTTTTTTTTAGTTTTTTTTTTTAGTTTTTTAGGTCACACTATGCTTACTTCTGACTTAGCTCCATAAAAATAAAACTCCCTGAGTATTAATAAATTTTATAGCCTTCTTAATAAGACACCTTCACCAAGGCCTCACACATTGTTTATTTTGAATGAGGTGTATCATGCATTCTCAATAGCACAAGATCACTCCTGAGGGGGAAAGTCATTTTGGGTGAGGGTAAAAAAATCTTACTCTTTTTGAGGGAATGAAGAAGATGGTGGAGAAGAGAATGTGGAACTCACCTTCCCCCATGAACACAACAAAAATACATCTACATGTGGAACAATTCTCACTGAAAACTAACTGGAAACTGGCAGAAAGACTCCTGTACAACCAAGGCTATAAGAAAAATCCACACATAATCAGGATGGAAGGGAAGAAAATGATCAAGTCGAGACCTGTGCCCTGGGAGAGGAAAGGGAGAAGATACACAGGCAGAGACCAAACCTGAGAGTGAACAGTGAGAGCCACGGATTGGATGCCCTAGTCCTGGGGTCATACACAGGGGAGACAAGTCCCCTTGGCTGAGTGGAGAACTGCTGAGACTAATTGGAGGCCTGTGGAAAGGCTGAACTCTGCTCATGAGGATTGCATGCAAGCTGGCTTACCCCTGAGGCTGGTCAGGAAGGGCAAATTGAAACAGCATGGCTGGCTGACTCATTTTTGGTGACCTACTCAGTGTGGGCTCCAGCCCAATCCTAGTGAACCCTCAAGCCCTGCTTATTCCACATCACAGCATGGCATTGGATCTAGGGCTAACATGACTGGGGAGAAAACTCCACCATGGGATACACACACAGAGGCAACTAGGTCCCAAGGCAGAACCTGGGTGGGGCAGCAGTGACCATCCTTGGCATTTACTCAAGCAGTGCATCAGAAGCAGCCCAGAACTCTGGAGGTGGCTACTCCCCAACAGCTCATGCCCTGGTATACACCAAGAGTCCATGTAGACCCTGCCTGCACTGCCTGCAGTGTGATTCCACAACAGTTGAGGGTGATGGAGGCTGTGGGGGGTGATTGGCTGTGACAGACAAAGGGGACTTGGACTCAGGACTGTGTCCTAGCAGAGTGAATGGAAATTGCTGGTGCCTGCACAGGCATTAGAGATGGCACAGACCTCTGTCTGTGGCTGACACGGGCCAAGAGGCTTCAGGGACCACTTGCTTTGGTGCTCCTCCCCTGTCACAAGGGTCCCACAGCAGGGAGAGGGAAAAGTGCACAATTAAAGAAAACAGAGCCAGCTCAGGCCTGACCCTCAAGGCTTCTGCTATAGCAACTTGGGATCAGACTCCACCCTTGATAGGGCAGTGATGGCCACTGAGCATAGGAGAAATCCTGCCTCACACACAGTACTAGCTCTAGCCCCTCTATCTGCAGTCTTACTTTCTATCAAGGTGATAGGTGCAGCATACCATGAGGAAAAATGTGAATAGCATCTAAATCAAATCCAGTTCTCCCACCAAAGGCATTGGGCACACACAGTTTGTATAGGGATGCTTCCACATAAGAACACACATTTAAGACCACAATAGGTAACTGTTTCACCTAACTTCATAGAGGCAGAGAAAGTTAAAAAAATTAAAAGGCAGAGGAACTGGTCTCAACTGAAAGACCAAGAGAAAACCCCTGAAAAAATAAAACAGAAATAAACAATTTACCAGATAAAAAATTCAAAGCACTCATAATAAGACTGCTAACTGAATTAGGGAAAAGAATAAGTAAACAAACACAGTGAGAACTTTAACAAGGAATTTGAAAATATGGAAAAGACCCAATCCAAAATATAAATAATTTAATAGCTAAAATAAAAAGCATACTGAAAAGAATGAATAGACGACTGACTAAGTGGTACAGAAGAAAGCATAACTGATCTGGGAGCTAGAATAATGGAAATCACCCAATGAGAACAACAAAAAGGAAAACAAATTTAAAAAAATGAGAAGAGATTAGGAGCTCTGTAATAACACTAAGTATACTAACATCAACATCATAGGGGTCCCAAAAGGAGAAGAGAGAGAGAAGGGGATTGAAAATGTATTTGAGGAAATTATGGCTAAACCTTCCCAATCCTGAAGAAGGAAACAGATATCCAGGTACAGAAAGCACAGAGGGTTGGTCCCAAACAAGAGAAACCCAAACAGATCCATGCCAAGACATATTATAATTAAAATGGCAAAAGTTAAAGAATAAAAGAGAATTCTAAAAGCAGCAAGAGAAAAACAAAGACTCATATACAAGGGAATCCCTATAAGTCTATGAGCTGATTTTTCTGCAGAAACTGTCCAGTCCAGAAATTAGTGGCATGATATGTCCAAAGTGCTGAAAGGGAAAAACCTTCAACCTAGGATACTCTACGTAGAAAGATTATCATTTAGAATCAAAAGAGAGATAAAGAACTTCTCAGACAAGCAAAAACTAAAGGAGTTCATCAATATTAAACATACCCTATATGAAATGTTAAAGGGTCTTCTCTAAGAGGAAAAGAAGAAAGAATCTATAGGAAAGGGAAATCCCATGAGGAAAGGCAAATATATACTAAGGACAGAGGATCAACCATTAAATAAGCCAGTATAAAGATTAAAAGACAAAAATATTGTAAAAGCAATATAACTAAACAATTAAGGGATAAACACAAAGATATAGAATATGACAGCAAAAACACAAAATGTGGGGAAGGGGAGTAAAAATATGTAGAACTTTTAGAATGTGTTTGAGCTTAAATGGCAACCAGTTTAAAACAAGTAGATATAATTATAGGTCAACATATATCAACCTCATGGTAACCACAAATCAAAAACCTACAATAGATACACAAAAACTAAAAGGGATAGAAGCACACTACTAAAGAAAATAATCATACTGCAAAGGAAGAAACAAAAAGAAGAATGGAGAATAATTACAAAAACAACCAGAAAACAAGTAATAAAATGGCCATAAGTACACACCTGTAAATAATTACTTGAATTGTCAATGGACTAACTGCCTCAATCAAAACACAGATGGTGGCTGATTGGATTAAAAAATCAAGACCCATCTATAGGCTGCCTACAAGAGATTCACTTCAGAGCTAAAGACACACACAAGGTGAGGGGCTAGAAAAAGATATTTCATGTAAGTAGAAATGACAAAAGTGGGGGTAGCAGTACTTAGAAAAAATAGATGTTAAAACAAAGGCTATAACAAAAGACAAAGAAGGGCTTTATATAATGATAAAAGGATCAATATAAGAAGAGGATCTATTCTCATTAACATATATGCACCCAAATACAGGAGCACTTAAATATATAAAGCAAATACTAACAGACATAAAAGGAGAAATTGACAGTAATACAATAATAGTAGGTGACTTTAATACCCCACTTACATCAATGGACAGATCATCCAGACAGAAAAATCAATAAGGCAACAGTGGTCTTAAATGACACAATAGACTGGTTGGACTTTATATATATCTACAGGACATTACATACGAAAACACCAGAATACAAATCCTTTTCAAGTGGACATGGAAGGTTTTTCAGGATAGATCACATGCTAGGCCACAAAACAAATTTCAACAAATTTAAGAGGGTAGAAATTATATCAAACACTTTTTCTAACCACAACAGTATGAAACTAGAAATCAATTACGGAAAGAAAAATGGGAAAAGAACAAACACACGGCAACTAAACAATATGTTGCTAAAAAAAAAACAGTGGGTCAATGAAGAAATCAAAGAGAAAATCAGAAAATACCTTGAGACAAATGAAAATGGAAACACAACTTTCCAAAATCTCTTGGATACAGCAAAAGTAGTCCTAAGAGTGAAGTATAAGGGATATAGGCCTTCCTCAAGAAACAAGAAAAATCTCAAATAAACAACCTATCCTACTATCTCAGAGAATTACAAAAAGTAGAACAAAGAAAGCCCAAAATCAGCAGAAGGAAGGAAAGAAATAATAAAGACAGAGACAAATAGAGATGAAAGAAAGAGAGAAAGAAAGAAAGAAAGAAAGGAAAAGAAAGACAAAGAATAAGAAAATATCAAAGAATCCAAGAGCTGCTTTTTTAAAAAGATAAACAAAATTGATAAACTTTCAGCCAGGCTCATCAAGAAGAAGAGAAGAGATGCTAATAAAGAAAATAAAATATGAAAGAGGAGAAATAACAACTGATACCACAGAGATACAAAAATCATTAAAATAATAATACAGACAGTTATATGCCAACAAATTGGACAACCTGGAAGAAATGGACAAATCTTTTTGAAACATACAACTTGCCAGGACTGAGTCAAGAAGAAAAAGACAATCTGAACATTCCAATCACTATAGTGAAATTGAATTTGTAATTTAAAAACTCCCAGCAAACAAAAGTACAGTAATACATGGCTTCAAAGGGGAATTCTACCAAGCATATAAAGAAGAATTAATACCTATACTTCTCCAACTATTCAAAAAAATTGAGTAGGAGAGAACACTCCCAAATTCATTCTACAACTCCACCATTACCCTCATACCAAAAGCATACAAAGACACTTCAAAGAATAATAATAATTACAGGCCGATATCATTGACGAATATAGATGCAAATATCCTCAACAAAACGTTAGCAAACCAGATCCAACAATATATAAAAAGAATCATATACCATGATCAATTGGAATTTATTCCAGGGACATAAGAATAGTTCAATATTTGCAAATCAATCAATGTGATACACCACAATAACAAAAGAAAGGATAAAAATCAAATGATCATCTCCATAGATGCAGAAAAATCATTTAACAAAATTCAACATCCATTCATGATTTAAAAACTTTCATTAAAGTGTGTAGAGATGGGACATATTTCAACATAATAAAAGCCATTTATGACAAACCCACAGCTAACAGCATACCCAACAGTGAAAAGATGAGAGTTTCTGGTAATTCAGGAAAAAGACGAGGGTGCCTACTCTTGCCACTTCTATTTAACATAGTATTGGAAGTCCTAGTCACAGAAATCAGACAAGAAAAAGAAATAAAAAGGCATTCAAATTAGAAGGGTAGAGGGAAAAGTATCACTATTTGTAGATGGCATGATACTTTATATAGAAAATCCTAAAGTCTCCATCTGAAAGCTAATAGAACTAACAAGTAAATGCAGCAAAGTTGCAGAATTGAAGAAAATATACAGAAATCTGTTGCTTTTCTATGTACTAATAATTAACTATCAGAAAGCAAAAGTTAAAAGGAATCCTATTTAAAAATCACATCAAAAAGAGGAAAATACCTAAGAATAAACTCAACCAAGGAGGTGAAGGATCTATCATCTTAAATCTATAAAACATTAATGAAGGAAATTGAGGACGATTCAAAGAAATGGAAAGATATCCCATGTTCTTGGATTAGAGGAATTAATGTCAAAGTGGCCATACTACCCAAAGCAATCAACAGATTTAATGCAATCCCTATCAAAATACCCATGACATTTTTCACAGAACTAGGAAAAATAATCCTAAAATTTACATCAAACCACAAAAGACCCTGAATTACCAAGGCAATCTTGAGAAAAAAACAACAACACTGGAGTTATCACCCTCCCAGACTTCAGACTATACTAATATATTACAAAGCTACAGTATTCAAAACAGCATGGTACTGGAACAAAAACAGACACAGCAGATCAATGGAACAGAATAGAGAGCCCAGAAATAAACCTATGCACTTATGTTCAATTAATCTAAGACAAAGGGGAAAAGAATATACAATGGAGAAAAGACAATCTCTTCAATAACTGGTGCTGGGAAAATTGGACAGCTACATATACAAGAATGAAATTAGAACATTTCCTCACACTGTATGCAAAAATAAACTCAAAACGTATTAAGGACATAAATGTAAGAACAGAAACTATAAAACTCCTAGAAGAGAATATAGACAGAACACACTTTGACGTAAATCATAGCAATATATTTTGGAATGTGTCTCCTAAGGCAAAAAAAATAAAAACAAAAGTGAACAAATAGGACCTAATTAAACTTAAGAGCTTTTACACAGCAAAGGAATTCATCAATAAGATGAAAAGACAATCTATGGAATGGGAAAAAATATTTGCAAATGATATGACCAAAAAAGGGTTAATAACCAAAACATATAAACAGCTTATATAACTCAATATAAAAAAAAATAGAAATAAAAAAATGGGTAGAAAACCTGAATGGACATTTTTCCAAAGACTTACAGATGGCCAACAGGCACATGAAAAGATGCTTAACATCACTAATTATTAGAGAAATGCAAATCAAAATAATAATGAGATATCACCACAGAATAACAAATGTTGCAAGGATATGGACAAAAGGGAACACTTGTGCACTTTTGGTGGGAATATAAATTGGTGCAACCACTTTAGAAAACAGTATGGTGGCTCCTCAGAAAACTAAAAATAGAACTACCGTATGATCCAGCAACTCAAGCCTAGGTATATATCTGGAAAAATTAAAACCACTAATTCAAAAAGGTAATGTACCTCAATGTTCACAGCAGCATGATTTACAATAACCAAGATATGGAAGCAACCCAAGTGTCCATCAACAGAAGAATGGATAAAGAAGAAGTGATATACATATAATAAAATATTAGCCATAAAAAAGAATGAAATTCTGCCATCTGCAGCAACACGGATAGACTTAGAGAATCTTATGCTAAGTGAAATAAGTCAGACAGAGAAAGTTCTGTATGATAACACTTATGTGTGGAATCTAAAAAAACACAAATGAATGTACATAGCAAAGCAGAAATAGACTCACAGAAGTAAACTCACAGATATAGAAAAAACTAATGATTACTTGTGAGAGAGGGAAGTGTAGGAGGGTAAGATAGGAGTATGGGATTAAGAGATACAAACTACTATGTATAAAATAGATAAGCAACAAGGATATATTTGACAGCACAGGGAATTATAGCCATTATTTTGTAATAACTTTTAATAGGGTATAATCTATAAGAATACTGCATCACTATGTTGTACACCTGAAACTAATATACTGTAAGTCAACTATACCTCAAAAGAAAATGAATACAATAAAATAAAATAGGAAAAAGTTGTACTCACTTTATATATAATGCACAGACATTTATACAGTACATAAAAAATATATAGTATATTTGTGATACTAACATTTCATGGAGGTGATTAGGGAAAAAATGCTTAAAAAGGCTCCTTGTGGAGGGTGATAATGAAAAAAATGTTGAGAAACACTGGTAAACAAAGGTAAGAAAGAGCTTCATATCTGCTTTGCAGAAACATCCAAGTCAACAGGTAAAACTTACCAGGGATTGACTCCTTTAAGAAGTGACATCTTTTGAACAAATTGTAAGCACAGCCTCTAAAATGATATGGTAGTCACAGAGGAACATAGTCAAGAGATACTTCCTGGATTACCAACTTCTTTCAAACTTGAAAAATGTTTTTCAATGTATTATTTTCTGACAATCTTTCAAGTTTTTAATTATTTTTCCAATCAACTACATCAAATAAATAGCCATTTATACACACATAACCTTTTTGCACTAATGCCATATTACTTTTTAAACATATATAGTTATGTCAAGAACTTATTTTAGTTTGAAAGTGCAAAATCAAATTCAAAGAGATATCTCTGCTGTCTCATGAATCACAAATTCATTTAGTCACAGCTACTTCTAAGAGCAAACTATTTTCTCTAGAAATAATCCATTTCAGGTACAGCCAACTTAGCACAACCCTCATAGGCCCTATATACTCTTAACAAGTGAACACTGTTCATATCTCAAGTGCAATAAGAGACATGACACCAACATTTGAAAATACTTTCTTTGGATTGATGACTTACATTAGCTTCACCATCCCTAACCTTACCCTCCATTGCAAATGACTTTCTCTATTGTGCCAATCAGATCAATATACTTCAATACTTGTAATCTTGGAATTCTAGAACACTAACATTTTATATTTATTTCTTTGGCATTCCTATTACTTGTTAAATACAATCAATCAAGTGATATCTTCTAAAATCTCATCCACTTGATCTTTTGGTAACATTTGACAGATTTTATTATTCCTTAAAATTTCTGATTTTTGGTACATTTTGTGGTACAGTAAGTCCCTACATATGAACAAGTTCCATTCTGAGAGCACATTTGTAAGTCCAATTTGTTCGTAAGTCCAACAAAGTTAGCCTAAGTACCCAACTGACACAGTCGGCTATATAGTACTGTACTGTAATAGGTTTATAATACCTTTCACACAAATAATACATACAAAACAAACACACACAAAAAAGAAAACATTTCTAATCTTACAGTACAGTACCTTGAAAAGTACACTAGTACCAGCCACATCACTGCTGCTTTTACTCTTGCTTCAGACATCCTAAGCGAGATAAAGATACTATACTACTGTACTCTATACAGTACTGTAAAGTACACAAAAGCATAACCATTTGTAGAGGATGCACGTGCATGACAATGTACGCCTGACACATGAACTAACTTACGTGACTGGACATGGGAACACACGTTTGCATTTTGAAAGTTTGCAACTTGAAGGTTCGTATGTAGGAGACTTACTGTACTGCATTTTCCAGATTCTTCTTTGACCAATCTGAGTTCTCTTTTGAATTCCCTTTCCTTAGCCCTTCTGCTCTAAGCACATTTTTCTGTCTGTAGACATTCTCATCAACTTCCATGAGTTCACTGTGTAATGTACCAAACTATATTAATGTGCAAGTTGCTAGGTATACAAAGATAAACTAAATATAGTTCTGCATTCTAGAAGCTCTGTTAACATCTTTCCTAAACGTCATACATATATTTCCAACATGATTTTAGAAATATCCACTTTCAAGCTCTGTGAACATCTCAAGCTGACTATATACAAACTTGAATTTTTTGACCCTAAAACATACTCTTCTTCCTTGGTAAATGTCACAGTATCCACCATAACAACTATATAGTTAACTTTCTCTCCTGTTTCTTCCTTAAACCTCAAATAGAATCAGAGAGAAAATTCAATTTCAACCAGTTTCAAATCCTGGTTTCTCCACTTATAACTTGTGTGGTCTTTAACAGGACAAATAAAATCCTTGTATCTCAATTCCCTTATTGATACAATGAAAATATCCTCTAAATAATAGAATTCTGTAAGAATTACTTAAACATGTGAAGAGCATAACACATAGTATGTACTGAATTCATTTTTGTTTTCTCTTCCCCCAAATGTTTCTCCTTTTTTCATGTCACTGACATAGACTATATTTTTATTCAGTGCCATCTGGATATTCTGGAACAGATTTACATGCCTCTATTCTCTGTCAATATTTATCTAAACACCACAATGTTATTTAATTAATTAATTATTCTGCTGAAAGCTTTCCAGAATTTTCAATTGCCCACAAGAAAAATGTTAATTCCCATGACATACCAAATAAGAATCTTTATCACATCTTACATACTTCTGTATATGACCAGTAGAGTACAATTTTAGGCTTACAGCAGATATTTGCCAAATGTTTTCAGGTTTTGCTTACCTCCCTTTTTAGAAACTTGTGTATAAAGTCCATGATTAATGCTTTGTAGATATTACTGAGATTTGAAAGGGGGCTATTATATGCAAGCTAACGTTGATTTAAGAATTCCTAGAGGGATGGAGTCAAGATGGCTAGGAGGACGTGGAATTCACATCTCCTCACAACTAGGACACTTACCAGGCACTGGTGGGGGACAATGGACAGCTAAGGGGACAGGGGGAACCCCCAGGGACCAGTTGTTTCAATTATAGTTTTATTTTTCCTAATATAGTTTTTATATTTCAAATTTTATTTTGTTTTTTATTCTTTGATATTGTACTGCTGCTTTTTTCTTCCTTCCTTTTTTTTTTTTTTTTTTTTTTTTTTTTTTTTTTTACCACACCACAAAGCTTGCAAGATCTTGTTTTCCAGGCCAGAGGGCGTGCCCAAGCACCTGTGCTGGGAGCTCTGAGTTCTAAAAGCTGGACTAACAGAGAAACTCAGACCCCGGGAAATATTAATCGGAGTGAGGCCTCCTGGAAGTCCTCATCTCAGCACCAAGACCCGGCTCTATCCAAACGCATACAAACTCCAGTGCTGGACGTCTCAGGCCAAACAAACATTAAGACAGGAATACAGCACCACACATTGAAAAGAGAAAAAAAAAAAGAAGAAGAAATGAAAAAAAAATATGTCACAGACAAAGAAGCAAGGTAAAAACCTACAAGACCAAATAAATGAAGATGAAATAGGCAACCTACCTGAAAAAGAATTCAGAGTAAGAATACTAAAGATGATCCCAAATCTCGGAAACAGGATGGAGAAAATACAAGAAACGTTTACCAAGGACCTAGAAGAAGTAAAGAGCAAACAAATGGTGATGAACAACACAATTACTGAAATTAAAAATATTCTAGAAGGAATCAAGAGCAGAATAACTGAGGCAGAAAAACGGATAAGTCAGCTGGAAGATTAAATGGTGGAAATAAATGCCAGAGAGCAGAATAAAGAAAAAAGAATGAAAAGAATTGAGGACAGTCTCAGAGATTTCTGGGACAACATTAAACACACCAACATTTGAATTATAGGGGTCCCAGAAGAAGAAGAGAAAAAGAAAGTGTCTGATAAAATATTTGAAGTGATTATAGTCAAAAACTGCCCTAACATGGGAAAGGAAATAATCAAGTCCAGGAAGCACAGAAAGTACCATACAGGATAAACCCAAAGAAAAACACGGCGAGACACATAATAATGAAGCTATCAAAAAATAATTACAAAGAAAAAATATTAAAAGCAGCAAGGGGAAAGCAACAAATAATATACAAGGGAATACCCATAAGGTTAAAAGCTGATTTTTCAGCAGCAACTCTGCAAGCCTGAAGGGAGTGGCAGGACATATTTAAAGTGATGAAAGGGAAAAACCTACAACCAAGATTACTCTACCCAGCAAGGATCTCATTCAGATTCGACAGAGGAATTTAAACCTTTTCAGACAAGAAAAAGCAAAGAGCATTCAGCACAACAAAACCAGCTTTACAACAAATGCTAAAAGAACTTCTCTAGGCAGGAAACACAAGAGAAGGAAAACACCTACAAAAACAAACCCCAAAACAACCCCCCCTAAAAATGGTAAAAGGAACATACATATTGATAATTACCTTAAATGTAAACGGATTAAGTGCTCGAACCAAAAGACATAGACAGGTTGGATGGATACAAAAACAAGACCCATACATTTGCTGTCTAAAAGAGACCCACTTCAGACCTAGGGACACATACAGACTGAAAGTGAGGGGATGGAAAAAGATATTCCATGCAAATGGGAATCAAAAGAAAGCTGGAATAGCAATCCTCATATCAGACAAAATAGACTTTAAAATAAAGACTATTACAAGAGACAAAGAAGAACACTACATAATGATCAAGGGATAAGTCCAAGAAGAAGATATAACAATTGTAAATATTTATGCACCCAAAATAGGAGAACCTCAATACATAAAGCAAATGCTAACAGCCATAAAAGGGGAAATCCACAGTAACAAAATAATAGTAGGGGACCTTAACAACCCACTTTCACCAATGGACAGATCATCCAAAATGAAAATATATAAGGAAACACAAGCTTTAAATGACACATTAAACAAGATGGACTTAATTGATATTTATAGGACATTCCATCCAAAAACAACAGAATACACTTTTTTCTCAACTGCTCATGGAACATTCTCCAGGATACACCATATTTTGGGTCACAAATCAAACCGAGGTAAATTTAAGAAAATTGAAATTGTATCAAGTATCTTTTCTGACAACAATGCTTTGAGGCTAGACATCAATTACAGGAAAAGAGCTGTAAAAAGTACAAACGCATGGAGGCTAAACAATACGCTACTAAATAACCAAGAGATCACTGAAGAAATCAAAGAGGAAATCAAAAAATACCTAGAAACAAATGACAATGTAAACACAACAACCCAAAACCTATGGGATACACCAAAAGCAGTTCTAAGAGGGAAGTTTATAGCAATACAATCCTACCTTAAGAAACAGGAAACATCTCAACTAAACCACCTAACTTTACACCTAAAGTAATTAGAGAAAAAAGAACACAACCCCAAAGTTAGCAGAAGGAAAGAAATCATAAAGATCAGATCAGAAATAAATGAAAAAGAAATGAAGGAAACAATATCAAAGATCAATAAAACTAAAAGCTGGTTCTTTGAGGAGAAAAAAAAAATTGATAAACCATTAGCCAGACTCCTCAAGAAAAAAAGGGAGAAGACTCAAATCAACAGAATTAGAAATGAAAAAGGAGGTAGCAGGAACTCTGGTCTGAAGGGCCCGGGGCGAGCACGCTGTGAGCCGGTAAAAGCAGATGAAACACAAAGGAAAAAAAAGGAAAGAGATCTTCACATAAACAGATTCTTACTGGCTGGTGTGAAGAGTCATTCCAAGCCATGTGGACAAAAGGCTCTTGCTGCTCCAGCCAGGCATCAGGGCCGTACCTCTGAGGTGGGAGAGCCAACTTCAGGACACTGGTCCACAAGAGACCTCCCAGCTCCAAGTAATACCAAACGGCAAAAATCTCTCAGAGATCTCCATCCCAACATCAAGACCCAGCATCACTCAATGACCATCAAGCTACAGTGCTGAACACCCTATGCCAAACAATTAGCAAGACAGTAACACAGCCCTATCCATTAGCAGAGAGGTTGCCTAAAATCATAATAAGGCCACAGACACCCCAAAATACACCACCAGACGTGGACATGCCCACCAGAACTCAGGCACTATTTCCCTCCACCAGAAAGCCTACACAACCCACTGAACCAACCTTAGCCACTGGGGACAGATACCAAAAACAATAGGAACTACGAACCTGCAGCCTGTGAAAAGGAGACCCCAAACACAGTAAGATAAGCAAAATGAGACGACAGAAAAACACACAGCAGATGAAGGAGCAGGGTCAAAACACACCAGACCTAACAAATGAAGAGGAAATAGGTAGTCTACCTGAAAAAGAATTCAGAATAATGATAGCAAGGATGATCCAAAATCTGGGAAATAGAATAGACAAAATGCAAGAAACATTTAACAAGGACGTAGAAGAACTAAAGAGGAACCAAGCAACAATGAAAAACACAATAAATGAAATTAGAAATACTCTAGATGGGATCAATAGCAGAATAACTGAGGCAGAAGAAAGGATAAGTGACCTGGAAGATAAAATGGTGGAAATAACTACTGCAGAGCAGGATAAAGAAAGAAGAATGAAAAGAACTGAGGACAGTCTCAGAGACCTCTGGGACAACATTAAACGCACCAACATTTGAATTATAGGGGTCCCAGAAGAAGAAGAGAAAAAGAAAGGGACTGAGAAAACATTTGAAGAGATTATAGTTGAAAACTTCCCTAATATGGGAAAGGAAATAGTTAATCAAGTCCTGGAAGCACAGAGAGTCCAATACAGGATAAACCCAAGGAGAAACACGCCAAGACACATATTAATCAAACTGTCAAAAATTAAATACAAGGAAAACATATTAAAGGCAGCAAGGGAAAAACAACAAATAACACACAAGGGAATCCCCATAAGGTTAACAGCTGATGTTTCAGCAGAAACTCTGCAAGCCAGAAGGGAGTGGCAGGATATACTTAAAGTGATGAAGGAGAAAAACCTACAACCAAGATTACTCTACCCAGCAAGGATCTCATTCAGATGTGATGGAGAAATTAAAACCTTTACAGACAAGCAAAAGCTGAGAGAGTTCAGCACCACCAAACCAGCTTTACAACAAATGCTAAAGGAACTTCTCTAGGCAAGAAACACAAGAGAAGGAAAACACCTACATAACAAACCCAAAACATTTAAGAAAATGGGAATAGGAACATACATATCGATAATTACCTTGAATGTAACTGGATTAAATGCTCCCACCAAAAGACACAGGCTGGCTGAATGGATACAAAAACAAGACCCATATATATGCTGTCTACAAGAGACCCACTTCAGACCTAGAGACACATACAGACTGAAAGTGAGGGGATGGAAAAAGATATTCCATGCAAATGGAAATCAAAAGAAAGCTGGAGTAGCAATTCTCATATCAGACAAAATAGACTTTAAAATAAAGACTATTACAAGAGACAAAGAAGGACACTATATATATAATGATCAAGGGATCGATCCAAAGGAAGGTATAACAATTGTAAATATTTATGCACCCAACATAGGAGCACCTCAATACATAAGGCAAATACTAACAGCCATAAAAGGGGAAATCGACAGCAACACAATCATAGTAGGGGACTTTAACACCCCACTTTCACCAATGGACAGATCATCCAAAATGAAAATAAATAAGGAAACACAAGCTTTAAATGATACATTAAACAAGAAGGACTTAATTGATATTTATAGGACATTCCACCCAAAAACAACAGAATACACATTTTTCTCAAGTGCTCATGGAACATTCTCCAGGATAGATCATATCTTGGGTCACAAATCAAGCCTTGGTAAAGTTAAGAAAATTGAAATCGTATCAAGTATCTTTTCTGACCACAACGCTATGAGACTAGATATCAATTACAGGAAAAGATCTGTAAAAAATACAAACACATGGAGGCTACACAATACACTACTTAATAACGAAGTGATCACTGAAGAAATCAAAGGGGAAATCAAAAAATACCTAGAAACAAATGACAATGGAGATACGACGACCCAAAACCTATGGGATGGAGCAAAAGCAGTGCTAAGAGGGAAGTTTATAGCAATACAAGCCTACCTCAAGAAACAGGAAACATCTCGAATAAACAACCTAACCTTGCACCTAAAGCAATTAGAGAAAGAAGAACAAAAAAACCCCCCCAAAAAAAACAAAAAACAAAAACAAAAACAAAAACAAAACAAAACAAAAAAAACCCCCAAAGCCAGCAGAAGGAAAGAAATCATAAAGATTAGGTCAGAAATAAATGAAAAAGAAATGAAGGAAACAATAGCAAAAATCAATGAAACTAAAAGCTGGTTCTTTGAGAAGATAAACAAAATTGATAAACCATTAGCCAGACTCATCAAGAGAAAAAGGGAGAAGACTCAAATCAATAGAATTAGAAATGAAAAAGGAGAAGTAACCACTGACACTGCAGAAATACAAACGATCATGAGAGATTACTACAAGCAACGCTATGCCAATAAAATGGACAACCTGGAAGAAATGGACAGATTCTTAGAAATGCACAAACTGCCGAGACTGAACCAGGAAGAAATAGAAAATATGAACAGACCAATCACAAGCACTGAAATTGAAACTGTGATTAAAAACCTTCCAACAAACAAAAGCCCAGGACCAGATGGCTTCACAGGCGAATTCTATCAAACATTTAGAGAAGAGCTAACACCTATCCTTCTCAAACTCTTCCAAAATATAGCAGAGGGAGGAACACTCCCAAACTCATTCTATGAGGCCACCATCACCCTGATACCAAAACCAGACAAAGATGTCACAAAGAAAGAAAACTACAGGCCAATATCATTGATGAACATAGATGCAAAAATCCTCAACATAATACTAGCAAACAGAATCCAACAGCACATTAAAAGGATCATACACCATGATCAAGTGGGGTTTATCCCAGGAATGCAAGGATTCTTCAACATACGCAAATCAATCAATGTGATACACCATATTAACAAATTGAAGGAGAAAAACCATATGATCATCTCAATAGATGCAGAGAAAGCTTTCGACAAAATTCAACACCCATTTATGATAAAAGCCCTGCAGAAAGTAGGCATAGAGGGAACTTTCCTCAACATAATAAAGGCCATATATGACAAACCCACAGCCAACATTGTCCTCAATGGTGAAAAACTGAAACCATTTCCACTAAGATCAGGAACAAGGTTGCCCACTCTCACCACTATTATTCAACATAGTCTTGGAAGTGTTAGCCACAGCAATCAGAGAAGACAAAGAAATAAAAGGAATCCAAATCAGAAAAGAAGAAGTAAAGCTGTCAGTATTTGCAGATGACATGATACTATACATAGAGAATCCTAAAGATGCTACCAGAAAACTCCTAGAGCTAATCAATGAATTTGGTAAAGTAGCAGGATACAAAATTAATGCACAGAAATCTCTTGCATTCCTCTACACTAATGATGAAAAATCTGAAAGTGAAATTAAGAAAACACTCCCATTTACAATTGCAACAAAAAGAATAAAATATCTAGGAATAAACCTACCTAAGGAGACAAAAGACCTGTATGCAGAAAATTATAAGACACTGATGAAAGAAATTAAAGATGATACAAATAGATGGAGAGATATACCATGTTCCTGGATTGGAAGAATCAACATTGTGAAAATGACTCTACTACCCAAAGCAATCTACAGATTCAATGCAATCCCTATCAAACTACCACTGGCATTTTTCACAGAACTAGAACAAAAAATTTCACAATTTGTATGGAAACACAAAAGACCCCGAATAGCCAAAGCAATCTTGAGAACGAAAAATGGAGCTGGGGGAATCAGGCTCCCTTTCTTCAGACTATATTACAAAGCTTCAGTAATCAAGACAGTTTGGTACTGGCACAAAAACAGAAATATAGATCAATGGAACAGGATAGAAAGCCCAGAGATAAACCCACACACATATGGTCACCTTATCTTTGATAAAGGAGGCAAGCATATACAGTGGAGAAAAGACAGCCTCTTCAATAAGTGGTGCTGGGAAAATTGGACAGGTACATGTAAAAGGATGAAATTAGAACACTCTCTGAAACCATGCACAAAAATAAACTCAAAATGGATTAAAGACCTAAGTGTAAGGGCAGACACTATCAAACTCTTAGAGGAAAACATAGGCAGAACACTCTATGACATACATCACAGCAAGATTCTTTTTGACCCAGCTCCCAGAGAAATGGAAATAAGAACACAAATAAACAAATGGGACCTAATGAAACTTAAAAGCTTTTGCACAGCAAAGGAAACCATGAACAAGACCAAAAGACAACCCTCAGAATGGGAGAAAATATTTGCAAATGAAGCAACTGACAAAGGATTAATCTCCAAGATTTACAAGCAGCTCATGCAGCTCCATAACAAAAAAACGAACAACCCAATCCAAAAATGGGCAGAAGCCCTAAATAGACATTTCTCCAAAGAAGATATACAGATGGCCTACAGACACATGAAAGAATGCTCAACATCATTAATCATTAGAGAAATGCAAATCAAAACAACAATGAGATATCATCTCACACCAGTCAGAATGGCCATCATCAAAAAATCTAGAAACAATAAATGCTGGAGAGGGTGTGGAGGAAAGGGAACACTCTTGCACTGTTGGTGGGAATGTAAATTGATACAGCCACTATGGAGAACAGTATGGAGGTTCCTTAAAAAACTACAAATAGAACTACCATACGACCCAGCAATCCCACTACTGGGCATATACCCTGAGAAAACCATAGGTCAAAAAGAGTCATGTACCAAAATGTTCATTGCAGCTCTATTTACAATAGCCAGGACATGGAAGCAACCTAAATGTCCATCGACAGATGAATGGATAAAGAAGATGTGGCACATATATACAATGGAATATTACTCAGCCATAAAAAGAAATGAAATGGAGGTATTTGTAATGAGGTGGATGGAGTTAGAGTCTGTCATACAGAGTGAAGTAAGTCAGAAAGAGAAAAGCAAATACAGTATGCTAACACATATATATAGAATCTAAGGAAAAAAAAAAAAAGGCCATGAAGAACCTAGTGGCAAGATGGGAATAAAGACACAGACCTACTAGAGAATGGACTTGAGGATATGGGGAGGGGGTGGGGTGAGATGTGACAGGGTAAGAGAGTGTCATGGACATATATACACTACCAAATGTAAAATAGATAGCTAGTGGGAAGCAGCCGCATAGCACAGGGAGATCAGCTTGGTGCTTTGTGACCACCTAGAGGGGTGGGATGGGGAGGATGGGAGGGAGGGAGATGCAAGAGGGAAGAGAAATGGGAACATATTGTATATGTATAACTGATTCACTTTGTTATAAAGCAGAAGCTAACACACCACTGTAAGGCAATTATACTTCAATAAAGATGTTTAAAAAAAAAATGTATAAATCCCTGTCTAGAAATAATATAAAAGATAAAATAAATCAGTTTCTTAATAAATACGAGTTGACTGAAAAAAATTAAAGCGTGAATGTCATGGATAATGACAGAAAGAAAAATAATAAAAACTTCCTTTGTGGGAAAATTTGACTAAATATATAAACATGAATAAATATATATTTACTAAAATACACTACTTTTGTTTTTGATTTTTATTTATTATACATTTTTAGAAAATCCTTAATGATGACCCCATTTATAGCTATACTTTTCATTTTTCTATGTTCTTTTTCAATCTTTGGTATTTTAAAAGCATGCACATAATTTCTGTGCTTCTTCACTTTATACTCTATTTCACTATGCATTTAGCTTTTGATTTACCAAACATTTAATGGATAAGTTGAATTATTTTATTTTCTTTTAGATGCTTTGTTTTTATGCAAACAGGCTCACAGTCATTGCTAAATTTAACCTATTTCAAATCCGTGGGACTTTAGTTGGAAAATCTGGGTGTTGGTCACCTTTTAATATAGTCATGTGACTGTATTTTGGGCATACATCAATTACCTTTGTTTCTCAGCAAAGGTCATGGTTGAACAACAATTTTCATGCTCAAAAGCAACTTGTCTAAAGTTGTAACACCTACTGCCTACTGTGTGCAAAGTAAGAAATTATGTATGATTATTACTATAAAAATAATTTTATAGTAATAATCAACCACTAGATTTAATAATTGTGATTGTAGGAAAAATGAAGTTTTAAAAATAAGTATCGGGCTTCCCTGGTGGTGCAGTGGTTGAGAATCTGCCTGCCAATGGAGGGTACACGGGTTCGAGCCCTGGTCTGGGAAGATCCCACATGCCGTGGAGCAACTGGGTCCGTGAGCCACAACTACTGAGCCTGCGCGTCTGGAGCCTGTGCTCCGCAACAAGAGAGGCCGCGATAGTGAGAGGCCCGTGCACCACGATGAAGAGTGGCCCCCACTTGCCACAACTAGAGAAAGCCCTCGCACAGAAACGAAGACCCAACACAGCCGTAAATAAATAAATAAATTGAAAAAAAATTATTAAAAGAAAAGAAAAAATACTGACTTAAAAAAAAAAAAAGTATCAAACAACACAAATCATATATTTTCACATATTTTAAAATTTTATTTTCATAGTTTAGGACTAATTTTTTTCTTGTGTGAATATATTATGAATATATAGAGATTTAAAAAAATCAATATAATATGCAGTTTGAAACTAAAAGCTATAAATTCTTCAGCAAACTAGTAACAGTTTCTACACAAGAGCTTTTCATAACTGGTTTAGGGTGTTATTATCAGGCTTCTAATCACAGGTTATAGATCCCAGCCTTCATCTAGTCACGTAAGACATTAATAACGATATAGTAGTGTATATTCTCTAAAGATAGTTTAAAAATATGCTGAAGCACAGTCACTCAACTTCAGTGCAATTAACAGTACAGTAACCTCAAGATCAGGAAAGTTTAAAGTCAATAGCTGAGAACCACTTGAATGGTCAGTGATTGATTTTGCTTTCTCTGGCCAATAGGGGAATGATTGATCTAAGCTTTATTTTGTGCTAGCCGTTTCTCTATTGCAAGCCTAATGAGGCATAAGGAGTGAAGTGAAAGTGGAAACGAAAGAAATAGATTTGTGTCTGCATGGGGCCAACAACATGGTGGTGAAATAAAAAATTAATCCAACCAGCTATCTGGTATCAAAAAGCTGTACTCTCAAATTTCCAGTAACCTTTTTTCCCAAAAATTATTACTTTATGTTTCTTACATTTCAGCAGTTCAATTCTCTTTGATTAAACATATTGCAAATGAGTAACTTCTATGAACTTAGAACTATTAGAAGATATTTAGAAGGAAAAATTTATTTACTATATTTTAAAGAAATGCCATTAAAATTGAAGATTCTGTTGCCAGAATATATAAGTATACTCTTGGCCGTCATCTATAAATAACATTTGTAAGAATCAATTCTGTTGGTAAATACCTGTTTAGAGGGTTTATTGAAGAAATTAAAAATAAATGATATTTGGGAAATCATGGAAAATGGTAGCTCTAATACTCCATTGGGTTCATATAGGTGCTTACACCATCAACTGATGATACCTTGAAATTTGAAACTAGACATTTTTACAACTAGAAAAGTACATATAAATAGTTTTGTGGAGACAGTATTTAAGATGTGGATAAAATATTTCCTAGAAGAAAAAAATATATTAAATGTAATTGGTCACAATAAAGAAAGAGCTGATGTGACTAATAAAAATTGTTGTATTTGTCTCTGGAGTACAGTTTTATAAACATAAAGTACATTATTTTATTCATTCAATAAACATTTATCATGTTCCCTCCTACTTCAGCTAGTTAATTCCTATTCAGCCTTCAGAATTCAGCTTATATTTACATTTCCTCAAAGCAATTTTTCCAAACCTTTCAAGCTATATCAGGTCCATCCTGCTTTTTATATCCTTATAATCTTCTAACTTTCTTTCCTTGCACTTATTCAGTAGTAAAGATAAATAATTGTGTAATTAGTTTTCCCATGTATATGTATACTGAATAAGGACAAAACCTATTTTCCTTATTTACATCTGTATCTCCAGCACAGGGCCTTTCACTGAATAAACACTAAATTAAAACTCTGTTAAATCGGAAAGTGAATAAATCTGTCAGGTATAATTTTAGGCACTAAAGTTATAGAGTCAAGTAAGGCATGGGAAATCTATCTCCTCGGGAAGACTAGGTGTTGGGAGAGAGACAAGTAAATGAACAATTACAGTTCAACGACGGAGAAGAAGGGAACTGTTGGACTTCAGTTTAAAGGGAAAGTCTGAATGGATGAGATGGAACTCCATGAAAAGGACAGAGTAGGTATCCTTTGCTGAGGGCCAGCTTGCATAGGCACACTGAACCTTGTATCACTTGGTTCCTCTGGGAAATAGCAACTGAAACCAAGTAATGAGTTTATTAGAGAGTCAGACCTGTGAAAAGAAAAGAGGAGGATCAGGATCAGGCAGGGGAAATTGAAACCATAATATAAGCCTGGCAAAGGCTCTGGCAGCACCATGTGGGGCTCTGGAGCAAAGATTCTAGTCAGAGGGTCCTGCAGTGGGCAGAAGTAGTAGGGCAGTAGGACCATAGTCTTACTCAGCCATTGCCTGGAGCCACTCTGAGAAGAGCATGACTCAGCTCAAAAACAGAGGCAGACATGAAGGAGGTACAGCTGGCCACAGTCCTCCCTTGAAAGGATTCCCTGTCTGCTACCAACATGCATGGTATACGCAGCAAATGTCTCTATTCCATACACATCTAGGGTGCGCTTGTTAGGACGAGGCATGAGACTAGTGATGATGCTGGAGCTAAGACTTAAATGGTCTTAGTGCGTCTCTTTGAGGACTTTGGGTCTTATCCCATAGGCAGCAGAGGCCATGGAAAAGTTTTAACTAAGGAAGCACCGGGAGAAAATTTATATCCTAAATCTTTTCTGCAGCACTCAATGAAACCTGAATTCAGGGCCATTGTTGAGGAGCTGTTGGAGAAAGCCCCGTGGAAGCAAGAACAGAGAATTTGACATAGGAATGGGGAGGAGGAGAAAATTAGAGAGACTCGAGAAGGCAGGCATCAGTCACCAGTGATAACTGATCAGACTTGGAGAGAAGGAAGAGCAAGGAGTCTGGGACACCTGATTCTTCTATGACACATAAAATTTCTATATGTTCTGAGAATAAGCTTAGAAGAAATAATAAAATGAGGCTCATTGCAAACTTCTACCTCGCAAAATGTAAAGTTGTCCAATTATCGCAGCCAGATCCTTGATCATCTCCCTAAAATCTATTTCTTGCTGTGATTACACAGCACTGTGTCTCAGACTGGCACCAAGTGTCAAAGGAAGACCAATTATTAAACTTGATTTGGAGCGTGGGAGGCATCCCAGGATCTCAGTCTCAAAGGGAAGTCTTAGGTGGGCAGAGAAAGTTAAAGCAGAGTTAACTCTTACAAATACCAAAAACAAAAGAAAACAAACAAACAAAAACAACCCCCTGCCACACGCACATACATACATAAAATGGAGTGCTAAATGTGATATTCACTGGCACCGAATTTGAAAGCAAAATAAAATGCTAATAATTAATATTGGGTTACCCTGTTATTTAAATGAAATGTTTAATGAAACCTTTGTTTATAGAGTACACAGGTGAATTAAATGTGCACATAAGGCCATTTACTCTCTGATACCAAGATAGTTATCCAGCCTTATTCTCCAAAAAACAAGCACATTCACACCTCTGCCTTTACTCCTGCTCTGTGGTATCTTCTCTTTCCTCTGTCCTCAAATTCACACTCATTTAACAGAGTTCAATCCAAATTTTATCTTTTCTGGGTGTTTGTCTCTCATGTTCTCCTATAAAATGAATTAATTGCTCATTCATCTCTGTTTTCATGGACACTTACATATATACATATATATGTATGTACATATATATCCATATATATTTTTTAAACATCTAAAAAAATCATTGTTGAATTTGTGGGTCTAGCAACATATTTGAAAAATAATAGTTACTGAGTAATTTCAATTAAGCTAATTCCATTGGATACTGTCACTTAATCATATTAAGTAGTATGAAAATGTGTAATGAAATGTACTGTAGAGATAGAAGAAAAATAATGAAGAAAATAAGAATAGAAGATGTCACAGTCCCTTTTACAGAGTTTGGAAATTTCTTATCCCTGGCTTAGCATGTCTAAATCCTACTAACCCCTTAAGATGAAATGAAAATAATGTTTCCTTCAAAGGATTTTTAGATTCCTACTCAATTGAAATAATTCTTGGAACTTCCATATAATTTCAAATTTTCTTCCTCAATATCTCCATTTTATATGTGTAACTATGTATAAGTAACTATAATTAACTAATAATGGTGTCTTCTCTTATTACATTAGATTATAAGTTCCTTGAAAGCAAGTTTCTTATAGAATTCTTTCTTTGGTTCCCAACAACACTTAGTACAATGTGCGATGATATAAGTCAGTATTAAGTGGAAAATTCATATCTAAACCAAGATCTTCCAATCCCAGCACTGTTGACATTTTGGGCTTTCCTAAAGATCTCACTGAACATTTGGACATTGTTTTGGGCTGTCCTGTCCACTGTAGGATGTTTAGCAGTATCTCTGGGCTCTATCTATTAGATGTCAGTAGCTCCCAGCTCCTAGCTCCCTCTACATAGTTGTGACAACCATAAATGTCTCCTGACATTGTCAATGTCTTCTGGGGTGGAGAGGAGACAAAACTGTTGATAACCACTGATTAAAAAGATGAAACTAAAATTGTATAATGACTTTTAACTTAGATAGGCAATAATCACTCATTGACCCATGTATCATGCAGGAGACATGTAAATAATGTGGGAATCCATGAAAGTTCCAATGCCTATTTACCTGGAAAATGAGAAAGTATAAAAGAGCCAGAAACTCAGAATCTGTAAACATTGCCACTGCATTCTTTTCATAGTAAACATTTTTGATAGTGATATAAACTGACACAACATATTCAGGGTCAAATGAACAGCTTTGTGATTGGATTTAGTAATATGTTAAAGAAAGCAAAATTTACCCCTGACCTACACAAACTATCCACCCAAATGGAAGTATCTAAGCTTAAGTACTCAGAACAAAGACATAATATTTTGAATATGCACTGTATTTTCACACTTATATAGATATTAATAAAATCTTATGAGTTAGCATTTTGTTTCATACCTTGCAATGTAAGTTGGTTGGTTTCTGCTATTAGTAATCTGGATGATTTATTCTACTTATCAAATACTTATTAGCCACCAAAAATTTTTTTTAGAAGTTCTGCTAACAGCTTACAGTTTAATAGACAGGATCATAGCTCTCAAAGAACTTACATTTAGTGGGAATAAGCAATCCTATAGAATAAAATAACAATATAATATACTTAGATGATACAGATGAAAATATTGCTGACACATAGAAAAGGTACTTTTAGCTCAGTCCTAAATGCAGTGCAGGAGGCACCTGATGGTTTTTAAGCAGAGGAGTGATATAGTTATGAATGTGTTGTTCATAAAGCTTCAGGACTGGAGGCAAGAAAACTACTTCAAAATCTCTTACAATAATCTAGACAAGATATGTTAAGGGATGAAATAGGCCAGTGGTAGAAGGCTGGGGAAAAAAAGACAAAACAAACTTAAGAAAACTTGGAGACAAATATCATTAGAGGGACTTCCCTGGTGGTCCAGGGATTAAGACTCTGTGCTTCCAATACGGGGGAGGCAGGTACGATCCCTTGTCGGGGAACTAAGATCCCACGTGCCACATGGCCAAAACAAAAACAAACAAAAATAAAATATCTGTTAAAATGTCAAATCCTTTTAAAGAAATATCATTAGAATTTCATGAGTACAATGATGTGAAGATTTGGAGACAGAAAGGATTTAGATTGTCTCCTTACAGTCTAGGTGACTGGATAGTTAGGTGTACTACTAACTGAGATAACAGAAGAAGAAAAGCTTTAGGGAAAAAGACAATGGGTTCCCTGAATTTCTATTGTTACCAGTGTACATGGCTGAGGTGTTTTACCTAGTCCAAGTTTAGAAGCTTAGAAGCAATAAAAAGAAATATTAAGATTGATTCAAGGTTAGAGAGGCCTTTACTTATTTATTTATTTATTTGGTCAGATGGGTGTAGTAGAAGGACTGGAGATGGGAGAGATTTGAGAGTGATGGCGAAAAAGTGCTTCAGGTGATGAATCAAGGGTCATAGACTGTCTAGGAAAGTGAAAATAAGAAAGCCCCTCTTAGACCCTGAAAAAATATGAGGATCAATACAGTGGAAGATTGTAGAATTTCATAGAGTGGGTATAACAGTGTGTTGTTGTATGAGAAGTCTGGGTGGGAAAATTGTTGTTTTCAGCAAGAGAGCAGCTGAAAAGTTAAGATTTCTGATCTGTAATTGTACTAGGAGGTGGCAAGGTTTAGGCTATCACCATGGGTGTGAGTAACACAGAGAGTCAAGTTACTTAGGAAATACCTAGAAAATGGTGTTTGGATAAAACATCTACATGAGACTTGCAGTAAGTGAGTGTGATGGCAGGATTTAGAGTAAAGAAAGAATATTTAATATCAATGTTTTCAATGTCCGACCGGATCTTCAGATTAAAGAGGAGTAGAAAACCACATGGAGAGGACTTCCAAAAAAATGCTAGTTTTGTCGTGTTTATTTCCTCAGTAGAGGAAGAGCAATTATTAGAACATCCACTTAGCACTGAGGAGGTAGTCAAGGAATTGCGTGAGGGAAGAAATATCTTCCACTTGATAGAATGACAAATTTGTGGGTTGAAAAAAAATTTGTGCAAAGAATAAAATCTGAAGCAATACTTGCTCACTGATATGAATTAACACTGATTTCACCATTTTACATTCACTTTAATGCTGTTTGGGAACTACTATATAAAGGACATAAGTCAAAATGTTCTTTAAAATAAGACCAAGACTTGGAAAGTACAATAAAATTAAATTTGTCCTGATCAAAAAACAAAGCAGATTTAGAAAGAAACTTTGTCATAAATAGTAGAGACGAGTGTCCAAGTTTCATGGTGCACTTTTCTTCTAAGGTATTTATGCTCCTTAAGGCTTATATAAAGATCATGAAAATTCCATTCAACCATGCTGCTCTGTATAATAGTGCTGAGATGCTTCCCTAGTAATGAACTTGTTTTAAGACCCTTGGGGTCCATATGCAGTTGAAATGTTGAGAATATTTCAAGGCATGGTAATCAAAATGAAGACATGGTCCAGAGTCAGCATTAAAGGAATGAATTGAATGTATTCAGGGAAAGCAATTGAGAACAGATTATAGTAGATTTTATAATTATATGAGATAGTGTACTCATGTCTACAAAGTCTTTTAATAACAAAAATTATTGTTGGGTTGCTAAAGGTAATTGAGTTACTACAGCTGTGTAAGCATAATGCAGTGTGAGAGAAAAGCACATTTTACATTAATCCTGTGGAGGAGTGTATGCTGGAATATTCTCCAAACCCCAAAAATGGTGCTCAAAACCCATTTGCCATAAACAGTCTCAGTTTTAAAATTTTCCTCCTTCCCTCATTCCTTCCTCTCTTCCTTCCTTCCTTCCTTCCTCCTTCCCTTCTTCCTTCCTCCCTCCCTCCTTCCCTTCCTTCCATAGTCCGTGGAACAGAATCAGTAACATTCCTATTGTACAGCTTAAAAGACAGAAAGTCAGAGGATTTTCATGATTTTTCCAAGAAGTTCCAAAATTAAATGCAGGTTACATTCTTTCAACTATAGCCCCAAACAATGACCACCTTACTTATGCTAAGAACTGTATAGTTCTTTGCAGTTATCATTTTGCCAACTCAATTTTTCATTCTTTTCACATACACATTAACACTATGAAGTGACAGGTAGTGATAGTAAAGATCACCACTACACTAATAAGAGGAAGAAGATGATACAGATTAAGAAAATGAAAAATAGATTTAACTATAAAAAAATCTCATTATTGAGTAGTTTTGAGGTGCTTCATCCAACAAAAATGAATATAATTTAATTGGAGAATTCAGATCAGGCCTTCATAATTTCTAAGTGCTCAACCATGAGGAAAACATTCTACCCTCAAAATATTTAGAAGGCCTTTTTCTTATGCTATTCATTCTTCCGTTCAACAAATATTTATTGAGCACCTACCATATGTCATATAGTAAAGACAACACTGAAGAAAACAAATTTCCCTTATTCATTTTTACAATGGAAGGATACAGACAATAAACAAGATGAATATAGTAAAATACATATTATATGTAAATATTATATATAAGTATATATATTATATATATATTTATATATATACTTATATATAAGTTTATAAAATATAGTAAAATACATATTATATGTAAATATTATATATAAGTATATATTATATTATATTTATATATACTTATATATAATAAGTTTATAAAATATATTATAATTAAAATATATATTATATGTAAGTTGGTGATAGTGTAATGGAGTAAGATAAAGGAAGGTCAATAAGCAGAGTTGACAGGGGATTTTGGAATTTTAAATAAGGTCAAGCCTTAATGAGAATGTGGCATTTATATGAAGACTTAAAGGAGCTGGGGTAATGAGCCATACCACATGAGTAAAGAAAATTCTAGGCAGAGCAAATAGAAAATGCTAAGGTCCTGAGGACTCAGTGTGCTTGATATGTCCCAGAAGAGAAGAGGACAGGATGGTGGAATGCAGTGAAATGGAAAGAGAGTAATAGTGGATAAGATAGAGAGCTGTGTATAAGGGGCAACAGACCAATATCATCTAGGGCCTGTATTCCATTTTAATGAATTTAGCTTTTACTCTGCATGAGATAAGAAGTTGTCCAAAGGTTTTGAGCTGAAGTAACATTATCTAACACATTTTAACAGCCTTCCTTTGTTTAGAAGTGACTAAAGGGGGCAAGGGTCGAATCAAGGAAACTGCTAAAGACTGCTAGATTTTTGGATTAGAGTAGTTACAGTGAAGATGAAGAACAGCTGGATTCTGCATAAAATGTGAATGTAGAGCTATCAGGGGTAGATAATGGATTACATGTAAGTTCTGAGAGAAAGATAGGAGTCAAAAATTATGCAAGTTTTTTTGCCAGAAGAATTAGAAAGATGAAGCTGCCAATAAATGAGGTGGTTAAAGATAAAGGACTATTATTTAGTCTCTGAGTGCTTCTTGTCAGTAGTAATATTTGAGGATAGCCTGCATTTTTGTGTCTTCACATTTGGTTTTCTTAGTGTGGGTTTAATTCCAAGTTTTATCAAACCATCTCGTGTATTATGTCTATTAATAATAAATATCCCCATTCTTTTCATATTTCTTCAGCACAATCATGTAATAAATGAATAATGATATTTTAACTCATGTTTGATTTTGCAGTTTGAAAAAGCTCTGATAATTTTAGTCTCACCAGGGAATTAGCCTCTTGACCATAACTGTCTTTCTCTTTATTAAACCCACTGATTTAGCAATTTTGAGAATATGCATAGAGGGATACACATAGCTCGTTAATAAATTACAATGTATTCAACTGTTTTTTTTTTTTTGCATTCATTAAAGGACAATGGTGAACTATGTAAATAAGAAAAAATTTTAAATTACTCTGGTCATGAAGTAAATGGAGGCAAATTACATACAAGAAGAACAAAAAAAACACTGATGTTAGCTATTCACTGATTGAATAGGAGCTGAGTCCTTAGGTAGAGTCACATAATCTAGTTGATCCCCAGCTTTCACAATTATTAGCATGTATTTGTTGTGCTTTTTAAGGAATGAGACAATGTATGCAAACTATCTGAAGACACCTGAAAAGTATTAATTGCCAAACTAATGTGAACTTATAATTCCCACAGCTTCAAGAAACACAGACCTAAGAGGAGATCAAGAGGACAGAGTAAGAGAATGTGGAACTCACCTTTCCCCACATCAAAAATATATCTCCATATGAAAATATTCTCACTGAAAACTAACTGGAAATTGGCAGAAAGACCCCTGTACAACCAAGGCTGTCAGAAAGAGACACACATAATCAGGTAGAAAAGGAATAAAAGTCATCAAGTTAGGACCTGTGCCCCTGGAAAAGGATTCAAAGGAAAAGGGAAATTCCATGAGGGACACCTGCCCTGAGGAGTTAGCAGGTTGAGCCACAGATTAGGTGTCCCCATCCTGGGGTCCTGGGTGGAGGAGACAAGCCCCTTGGCTGGTTGGAGGAAGGCTGTGACATATAGAATAGCTGGGGAAACCCTGGACTCCAATCATGAGGGGCACGCATGGGTTGGCTAGACCCTGAGGCAGAATGGAGAAAGGTCTGCTCTGGTGGCCACCGTGTTTACTGCAAGTACTTCACCATCCATCCAAGCCTGAGCCTAGCAAATGCTTCAGGCTGGCTCACTCCATGCCACAGTGCAGCACTGGATCTGGGGGAGCTATGACCAGAGAAAGGACTTGACTGTGAGACAGAGGTGACCTGGTCCTGAAATGGAGCTCAGCTGGGGCAGTAGTAGCCATTGTTAGAGCTTACTCAAGCTGCACCTTAGAAACCATCCAGATCTCTGATGGCAGATGCCCCACCACATCTAACATTCCAATACATGCCAAGAGACCATGCAGGCCCCTGCCAGCCCCACTGAGTGGTTCCACAATGGGGTAAGGTGGCAGAGGCAGGGGAAAGTGATTGGCTGTGAGGGACAAAGGGAGATTGCACCTGAGAATGTGTCTGAATGGAGCCATGGATGCCTACACAGGCAATACATTGAACCTCTATCTGTGCACAGGCAACACTTGCTTTGGTCCTCCCCTCCTCTGAGGTAGTTTCCAGTGCAGGGAGAGGGAAAAGCACAAACTTAACAGGAAAAGAGCCATCTCGGGCTTGACCCTCTGGGCTTCTGCTCCAGCAGCTTGGGATCAGACCCCACCCTGGACAGGGTGGTGATGGCCACTGAGCAGAGCGGAAGTCCCATTTCACACCTGGCATTGCCTCTAGCCCCTCCATCTCCAGCTTCACTCCCTACCAAGGTGATAAACGCCACACACCCTGAGGAAGATGTGACTTGTGTCCATGTCAAATCCAAATCTCCTAACAAAGGCACTGGGCACACAAAGTCTGTATAGGGATGCTCCCACCAAAGAACACCACTTTAAGACCACAATAGGTAACAGTTTCACCTAAATTCATAGAGGCAGAGAAAGTTAAGCAAAATGAAAAGGCAGAGGAACTACTCTCAATGGAAAGAGTGGGACAAAGCACCTAAAATATAAATAATGAAACAGAAATAAACACTTTACCAGATAAAGAATTCAAAACACTGGTAATAAAAATGTTAACTGAATTAGGGAAAGAATTGATCTAAACCATGAACATTTTAACAAGGAACTAGAAAATAAAAATGACTCAATCAGAAATGAAGAATTCAATAGCTGGAATAAAAAACACAGTAGAAGGAATGAATAGAAGACTAAGTGATACAGAACAATGCATAAGTAATCTGGAAGACAGAATAATGGAAATCATCCAATCAGAAGAGCAAAAAGAGAAAAAAAAAACATTTTAAAAAGTGAAAGCAATTTAAGAGATCTCTGGGATAACATTAAGCATTCCAACATTTGTATTATAGGGGTCCCAGAAGGAGAGGAGAGAGAGAAGAGTACTGAAATGTGTTTGAGGAGATTATGGTGAAAACTTCCCAAATCTGAGAAAGAAACAGATATCCAGGTACATGAAGCACAGAGGGTCTCAAACAAGATCAATGCAAACAGACTCATAGCAAAACATATCACAATTAGTAAGGCAAAAGTTAAAGAGAGAGAATTCTAAAGGCAGCAAGAGAAAAACATAGAGTCAGTTACAAGGGAATCCCCATATGACTATCAGCTGATTTCTCTGCAGAAACTTTAAAGGCCAGAAGGGAGTGGTATGATATATTCAAAGTGCTAAAAGGGAAAATCCTGCAACATAGGACACTCTACACAACAAGGTTATCATTTAGAATAGAAGAGGAGATAAAGAACTTCTCAGACAAACAATAAATAAAAGAGTTCATCAATACTAAACTTACCCTGACAGAAATGTTAGAGGGTCTTCTCAAAATGGAAAAGAAGCAAGAATCTATAGGAAAGGGAAAATCCCATTAGGAAAGGCAAATATATAGTAAGGACTGAGGATCAACCACTTAAATAAGCCAGTACATAGATTAAAAGACAAAAATTGTAAGAGTAACTATAAATACAATAAACAGTTAATGAATAAGCATGAAGATGTAAAATATGCCATGAAAAACATAAAAGGTGGAGGAGGGGGTTAAAATATAGATCTTTTAGAATGTGTTTTAACTTAAACATCTACTAGTTTAAAACAATAATTATAGATACAGTTCAACATATATGAAACCCATGGTAACCAAAAATCAAAAAAACCTACAATAGAAATACAAAAACCAAGAAGAAAAGAACACCAGAATACTACTAAAGAAAATTATCAAACCACAAGGGAAGAAACAAAAAGAAGAAATGAACAGAGAAGAACCACAAATCAACCAGAAAACAAGTACTAAAAGGCTAATAGGTACATACCTATCAATAATTACGTTAAATGTCAATGGACTAAATGCTCCAATCAAAACATAGTGTGGTTGATTGGATTTTTTAAAAAAAGACCCTTAGAAGAGCTTAAAAGAGCTAAACTTCAGTGATAAAGAACCACACAGACTGAAAGTTAGGGGATGGAAGAAGATGTTTCATGCAAACGGAAAAGACAAGAAAAAGCAGGGGTAGCAACACTCATATCAGACAAAATAGACTTTAAAACAAAAGCTTTAACAAAAGACAAAAAAGGGCATTATAATGATAAAGGGATCAATACAAGAGGATATTACACTCATTAACATATATGCACCCAAGTCAGGAGCACCTAAGTATATAAAGCAAATACTAACAGACATAAAGTGATAAATTGAAAAACAATATAAAATTGTAGGGGACTTTAACACCTCACTTACGTCAATGGTCTTAAATGACACAATAGATCAAGTGAACTTAATAGATATTTACAGAACATTACATCCAAACTAGCAGAGTACACATCATGGAAAGTTTTTCAGTATAGATCACATGCTAGGCCATAAAATAAGCCTCAACAAATTCAAAAAAACAGAAATTATATCAGTATTTTCTCCAGCCACACGATATGAAAGTAGAAATCAATTACAGAAATAAAAATGAGAAAAGGACAAGCATGAGGAGATGTAATGTGCAACTAAAAAATTAATGGGTCAATGAAGAAATCAAAGATGACATCAGAAAATACCTTGAGACAAATAATGCAATACAACACTTCAAAATCTATGGTATACAGCAAAAGTAGTCCTAAGAGGGAAGCTTATAGCAATACAGGCCTTCCTCAAGAAACAAGAAAAATCTCAAACAAACAACCTACCTAACATCTAAAGGAATTAGAAAAAGAAAAACAAAGAAGGCCCCAAGTCATCAGATGGGAGGAAATAATAAAGATCAGAGAGTAAATGAATAAAATATATTTTAAAAAACTACAGAAAATATCCATAAAACATGAATTTTTTTTTAAACATAAACAAAACTGATAAACCTTTACCCAGGCTCACCAAGAAGAAAAGAGGGAGGACCACCCCCCAAAAAAAAATAAGAAATGAAAGAGGATAGATAAAAACCAATACCACAGAGATAACTAAAAAAGCATAAGGGAATACTATGAAAAGTTATATACCAACAAATTGGACACCTAGAAAAAAAGTAGATAAATTCCTAGAAACATACAATCTCCCAGACTATATCAGGAAGAAATAGATAATCTGAAAAGATGAATCAATAGTAATGAAATTGAATCAGTAATCAAAAAACTCTCAGCAAAAAAAGTCTAGAACTGGATGGCTTCACAGGGGAACTCTACCAAACATATAAAGAAGAACTAATACCTATCCTCTCAGACTATTCAAAAAAATTGAAGAGAAGGGAACACTCCCAAATTCATTCTATGATGCCACCATTACCCTGATACCAAAACCAAATAAAGACTCTACAAAAAAAGAAAATTTCAGGCCAATATCTTTGATGAATATAGATAAAAAATTCTCAACAAAATATCAGCAAACTGAATCCAACAATATATAAAAGGGGTCATATACCATGATCAAGTGGGATTTATTTCAAGGATATAAGGATGGTTCAACATTTGCAAATCAGTCAATGTGATACACCACATTAACAAAAAGCAGTATAAAAATCACATTATTATCTCAATAGGCCTAAAAATAGCATTGACAAAATTCAACATCCATTCATTATAAAGGTTCTCATCAAAGTTGATATAAATGGAATACATCTCAACATAATAAAGGCCATTTCTGACAAACACACAGCTAACATCGTACTCAACAGTGAAAAGCTGAAAGTCTTTTCTCTAAATTCAGGAACAAGACAAGGGTGCCCACTCTCACCACTTCTATTTAACTTAGTATTGAAAATCCTAGACACAACAATCAGACAAGAAAAAGAAATAAAAGCATCCAAATTGGAAGGAAAGAAGTAAAACTGTCACTTTTTGCAGATTACATGATACTTTTTATAGAAAACCCTAAAGTCTCCACCCAAAAACTATTAGAACTAATCAATGACTTCAACAAGGTTGCAAGACAGAATATTAATATACAGAAATCTGTTGCTTTACTGTACATTAATCATAAAATATCAGAAAGAGAAACTAAAAAAAAAAATCCCATTTAAAATCTCATCAGAAAGAATAAAATACCTAAGAATAAATGTAACCATGGAGGTGAAAGACTTATACTCTGAAAATTACAAAACATTGGTGAAGGAAATTGATGATACAAAAAATAAAATGATATCACATGCTCTTGGATTAGAATTAATATTGTTAAAATGAACATTCTACCCAAAGCAATCTACAGATTTAATGCAATCCCTATCAAAATACCCAGGACAGGGGCTTCCCTGGTGGCGCAGTGGTTGGGGGTCTGCCTGCCAATGCAGGGGACGCGGGTTCGGGCCCTGGTCTGGGAGGATCCCGCATGCCGCGGAGCGACTGGGCCCGTGAGCCACAATTGCTGAGCCTGCGCGTCTGGAGCCTGTGCTCCGCGGTGGGAGGGGCCGCGATGGTGAGAGGCCCGCGCACCGCGATGAGGAGTGGCCCCCGCTTGCCGCGGCTGGGGAGGGCCCTCGCGCAGAGGCGAAGACCCAACACAGCCATAAATAAATAAATAAATAAATAAATAAATAAATAAATAAATAATTAAAATAAAAAAAAAAAAGAAAGAAGAGAGAAAATTACAAGCAAGTTTAAAAAAAAAAAAAAAATACCCAGGACATTTTTCACAGAACTAGAAAAAATAATCCTACAATTCAGATAGAACCACAAAATACCCCAAATTGCCAAAGCAATTTTGAGAAAAAAGAACAAAGCTGGAGGTATTATGCTCCTAGACTTCAGACTATACTAATATATTACAAAGCTACAAACAAACAGTATTCAAAACAGTATGGTACTGGCACAGAAACAGGTATGTAGATCAGCAGAACAGACTGGAGAGCACAGAAATAAACCCACATACCTATGGTCAATTAATCTACAACAAAGGAATAAAGAATATACAATGGAGAAAAGATAGTACTCAATAAGTGGTGCTGGGAAAAGTGGACAGCTACATGTAAAAGAATGGGATTAGAACATTTCCTCATACCTTATACAAAAATACACACAAAATGGATTAAAGAACTAAATGTGAGACCTGAAATCATAAAACCCCTAGAAGGGAACATAGGCAAACACTCTTTTACATAAATCATAGCAACAAGTTTTTGGATCTGGCTGCTAAGGTAAAAGAAATGAAAGCAAAAATAAACAAATGGGACCTAATTAAATTTAAAAGCTTTTGCAAGGCAAAGGAATTCATGTAAATGAAATAAAAAGAACCTGGGAGAAAAAATTTGTAAATGATATGACGAACAAAGGGTCAGTACCCAAAATATATAAACAGCTCATACAGCTCAGTATCAAAAAAACATACAATCCAATTGAAAAATGGCAGAAGACCTGAATAGACATTTTTCCAGGACTTCCGTCGTGGCACAGTGGTTAAGAATCAGCCTGCCAATGCAGGGGAAACAGGTTCAATCCCTGGTCCTGGAAGATCCCACATGCCGCGGAGCAACTAAGCCCATGTGCCACAACTACTGACCCTGTGCTCTATAGGCCATGCTCCGCAACAAGAGAAGCCACTGCAATGAGAAGCCCGCCCACCGCAACAAAGAGTAGCCCCCACTGGCCGCAGCTAGAGAAAGCCCACACACAGCAACAAAGACCCAACATGGCCAAGACATTTTTCCGAAGAAGACATACAGATAGCTAACAGGCACCAGAAAAGATGCTCAACATCAGTAATCACTAGAGAAATGCAGATCAAAACAACAATGAGGTGTCACCTCACAACTGCAGAAAGGCTATCATCAAAAAGTCTACAAATGACTAACATTGGCAAGGATGTGAGGAAAAGGGAACCCATGTACACTGTTGGTATGAATGTAAATTTGTGCAGCTGCTATGGAAAACAGGATGGAGGTTCCTCCAAAAACTAAAAATAGAACTACCATGTGATCCAGTAATTCCACTTTTGGGTATATAGCTAGAAAAATGAAAACACTAAATCAAAAAAAAATACATGCACCCCCAACATTCATAGCAGCATTATTTACAATAGCCAAGATATGGATGCAACCCAAACGTCCATCAACAGATGAATCAATAAAGAAGATGTGGTATATATGTACAATGGAATATTACTCAGCCATAAAAAAGAATGAAATTCTGCCACTGACAGCAAACGTGGATGAACCTAGAGAAATAAATTGCTTAGAAACAAATTGCTTAGTGAAATAAGTCAGACAGAGAAAGAAATACTGTACGATAGCACTTGTATGTGGAATCTAAAAAAATAATACAAATGAATGTATATGCAAAACAAAAATAGAAAACAAACAGATAGTTTGTTTTCACAGATATAGAAAACAAACAGATAGTTTGTTTTCACAGATATAGAAAACAAACTAGTGGTTACCAAAGGGGAAAGGGAAGGGGGGAGGGGCACGTTACAGGTGTGAGATTAGGAGACACAAATTATAATGTATAACTAAAATGTATAAAATAGATAAGCAACAAGTATACAATGCACAGGGAATTATAGCCATTATCTTGTAATAACTTTTAGTGGAGTATAATCTGTAAAAATACTGAATCACTATGCTGTCCACCTGAAACTGTTATTGTAAATCAACTATACTTCAATTAAAAGAATGAAAAAATGAAAGGAACATAGAGCCAACAAATGTAAAAATATTTAGAACACTGATAAAGAGATAGGTGGTACACCCTATAGCCTCAAGTATTAACCAATTATATTTTATTTTTCTTCTTTATGCTTCTTTATGTTTTGTGAAAGTATTTACTTTTCTACTACAAACTTCTTCATCATTGTCACTTCTACAAGTTTAGAGGCAGAACTCCTGCATCTACAACTTTAAACACAACTATTTAGCCATGAGTAATCATAAAAATGAAGCAAATGGCAGAAAATGTTCACTCCCAGTTATGATTGTTACTCTCACACCAAACAGCCATGGGCACTTTATTTTCACATTCTATCTTAGTTTTATCTTTTCCAACTTGAAAATTATTCCATATTATAAAAAACATGATGTAAAGAGTACAGGCAAATGGAAGAAACAAAAAATGCTTGTACATACATAGTTGCACAGCACTATCCTTAGATTTTTAATGACTGGATTTAGAACAAAAGAGTGTTGTATCTCAAGATTGCTTTGGCTATTCGGGGTCTTTTGTGTTTCCATACAAATTGTGAAAATTTGTATTCTACTTCTGTGAAAAATGCCATTGGTAGTTTTATAGGGATTGCGTTGAATCTGAAGACTGCTTTGGGTAGCATAGTCATTTTCACAATGTTGATTCTTCCAATCCAACAACATGGTATATCTCTCCATCTGTTTGTATCATCTTTAATTTCTTATCTTTGATAAAGGATGCAAGAATATACAATGGAGAAAAGACAATCTCTTCAATAAGTGGTGCTGGGAAAACTGGACAGCTACATGTAAAAGAATGAAATTAGAACACTCCCTAATACCATACAAAAAATAAACTCAGAATGGATTAAAGACCTAAATATAAGGCCAGACACTATAAAACTCTTAGAGGAAAACATAGGCAGAACACTCTATGACATAAATCACAGCAAGATTCTTTTTGACCCACCTCCTAGAGAAATGGAAATAAAAACTAAAATAAACAAATGGGACCTAATGAAATTTAAAGGCTTGTGCACAACAAAGGAAACCATAAACAAGACCAAAAGACAACTCTCAGAATGGGAGAAAATATTTGCAAATGAAACAACTGACAAAGGTTTAATCTTCAAAATATACAAGCAGCTCATGCAGCTCAATATCAAAAAAACAAACAACCCAATCCAAAAATGGGCAGAAGACCTAAATAGACGTTTCTCCAAAGAAGATATACAGATTGCTAACAAACACATGAAAGGATGCTCAACATCACTAATCTTTAGAGAAATGCAAATCAAAACTGCAATCAGGTATCACCTCACACCCGTCAGAATGGCCATCATCAAAAAATCTACAAACACTAAATGCTGGAGAGGGTGTGGAGAAAAGGGAACCCTCCTACACTGTTGGTAGGAATGTAAATTGATACAGCCACTATGGACAACAGTATGGAGGTTCCTTAAAAAACTAAAAATATAACTAACATATGACCCAGCAATCCCACTACTGGGCATATACCCTGAGAAAACCATAATTCAAAAAGACACATGCACCCCAATGTTCATTGCAGCACTATTTACAGTAGCCAGCACACGGAAGTAACCTAAGTGTCCATCGACAGATGAATAGATAAAGAAGATGTGGCTCATATATATGATGGAATATTACTCAGCTGTAAAAAGAAATGAAATAACTCAAAAAGAGTCATGTACCACAATGTTCATTGCAGCACTATTTACAATAGCCAAGACATGGAAGCAACCTATGTGCCCGTCGACAGATGAATGGATAAAGAAGATGTGGCACATATATACAATGGAATATTACTCAGCCATAAAAAGAAACGAAATTGAGTTATTTGTAGTGAGGTGGATGGACTAGAATCTGTCATACAGAGTGAGGTAAGTCAGAAAGAGAAAAACAAATACCTTATGCTAACACATATATATGGAATCAAAAAAAAAAAAAAAAAAGGTTCTGAAGGACCTAGGGGCAGGACAGGAATAAAGACACAGACGTAGAGAATGGACTTAAGGACAGGAGGAGGGGGAAGGGTAAGATGGGACTACGTCAGAGAGTGGTATGGACATATATACACTACCAAATGTAAAACTGATAGCTAGTGGGAAGCAGTTGCATACCACAGGGAGATCAGCTCGGTGCTTTGAGACCACCTAGAGGGGTGGGATAGGGAAGGTGGGGGGAGATGCAAGAGGGAGGGGATATGGGCATATAAGTATACGTATAGCTGATTCACTTTGTTATACAGCAGAAATTAACACAACAATGTAAAGCAATTATACTCCAATAAAGATGTTTAAAAAAAAACAGTGTTGTAGTAGACACAGTTAAGCATAAACAACTTAGGCTGAATAATTAAATGAACTTTTACAATTTTACTAAATCAAAGCAAAAATTACCAATATAAAAATCAGAAAACATGATTTTTCTATTTCAATGACAAATTAATATTGTAGTTTTTAGGCAAACCCAGGAATAAATTTCTTAAGTCAATGTTGAGTTATAGGTAGGTATTAGAAGATAGTGATATATCATTTAAACTAAAGTCATTTTGCATATTGACCTATATATTGTTTTCTACAAAATATGTTAACAGATATGTCATTTACTTGTCAGTAGCAATGAAACGCAGGGCATGGGATCCCAGCACATTAATGAGAATAATTACGGAATGATTCTCAAGAGGAAAACAAGCAAACATGAAAGGCAAATTCTTCTACTTCAAAATTTTGTCTAGATCTAGCTGTTGCTTTTTTCCCCTCTAACACCAGAATGAATTGCTTTCTTTACTAATGTTTTTTCTTAAGCTAGGTACCCATATAACAATGTCTGAGACAAAAACCTGTCTATTGGAACAGAAAATGAGAGACTGGAAGAGTGGCACAGGGAAGGAGGGGAAGTTAATGTCCTGGTGTATTATTGACTTAGCCATCACCGTGTGTGATCAATTCTCAGCGTTGCTGGGACCTGTTGCGGAGTCTTAGGAAAAGTATCTCCAAACCATTCCCTCCAAGGATAAAAAAGGGAAGCTTTATTGTTATTCTCTCTCCTAGTGGAATAAAAGATTGCTCCCGGGATATAAACTCTTTAGTACTTCCAAATTGTGTATGTGTGAGAGACATGAGTTTCCTGCAAGTTCTTATGTCAAGGCATCAGAGAAGAACTTGGGTAAGAAGCAAGAGGTTCAGAATATATGCTTGACATGAGAAACTCTCAGGCTTTACCCACTCAAAATTAGTTGCCACAGCTATGCTAGTATATGAGATGAAGCCAAGAGGATTTGAGGTGCTTTAAAGAGGCATTTTATACAATCCAACCCATGCCCCACTCAGACATGTAGATATGTGTTTACTTTCCATTAACCCCCATCCTAATCCCCTTCAGCCAAATCCAAACTGTATGAGGTTTCATGAAAGACAGTCATTATGACTAATTGTAGCTCCTGCTCCTCCAACTCACTCTGAGTCCTTAATTAATATGCACCATTTTCCTCCTATCCTTCTCCACCATGTGTTCTAGATTTCTTGGTCTCTCATTTCTCCTATCAGCTGTTCCAGTGTTTTTTTTTCTGGTGATGTAACTCAGACCATCCCTCAAGGAATCCCTCAATTGTCTTGCCTTGTTGAGGCCATGGTTTCTGCAAGTGCAGGCCAGTAGAAGTTAGGATGAATGGGGCCCATCTTAGTTCCACTTCTTGGTTCCCAGCTAAGTACTTTTTAGGATGTAGCACAACATACCAATCATTGGTTCAACATCTATGCTACATTCTAGAAGGTAGAACTCTAACCCTCAGTGGCAGTCCCTGAGCTGGCATTTTAGCTGAAACTTTATGAGGTCAATCTATGGTTCTATCAGTGTAGATATTTCTGGATGATGAGATATATGGGACGACCAGTGGTTCCCATGGTTTTGTGCATATTGTAGAGTCTCTTATTATAAATTGAGACCCTTGTTCCAATGTAATGTTCTGTAGGTGCCACGCTAAGTGATCAGGATTCTGAAAGCTCTCACATGGTGGTGCTGTCCAGCAGTATTTCCTATCAGTAATAGGCCCCTGTTGTCAGATGACTAGTAAATAATACAGTCCCCAAATCCTATCCTGTAGGTATGCTTTCTAGGGCTAATACCAGTACCAACCCTCTCGGCAAAAGCAGACCCTGAAACCAAGACCTAAAGTCAGGTAGTTTATTTTGGAATGCCAGCAAGTTGGAGTGAGGAAAGGAGAAAAACCAATAGAAAGATGGATATGACAATGACTGCAACTAAGGGTGACTCATCACTTGATGCCACCAAAAATTTCTGGGGAGCCTTAGAAACTACACCTCAAAACTATCCGCCCAGGGGACAAAGGAAGGAAGCATTTAGCTATCTGGTGGCTCCTATCCCCCACTGATAAAGTGTCACCCTATGAAGTGTTAACTCTCACACATTTTCAAGGAGTACATTCATGAGGATCAAGCAATTTCTGCAGGATTCCCAGCTGCCTCCCTATACCATGTCTCCAGAGAAGACCTAGGGCAGGAAGTAAGAGGTACCAGGGATGCAAATAAAGCTTGTTGAAGACGGCCCATAATAAATGCTGTGTGGCTGAAATAATGGGTAAAGGCAAGAAGCTATGAAGCTGGCACAAAAGCTCTTCAGAGGTTCAGTACTGTCTACTGGTTAAGGTTGATGTATGAAAGTGAATTCTCATCATATACTTGATCAACATTGCTTTTTCTTCCTCCAAAGTAGGTCAGGTTGAGCCTTCAATATATCCTATAGGGCTTCCCTGGTGGCGCAGTGGTTGAGAATCTGCCTGCCAGTGCAGGGGACATGGGTTCGAGCCCTGGTCTGGGAAGATCCCACATGCCGCGGAGCAACTAGGTCCGTGAGCCACAACTACTGAGCCTGCACGTCTGGAGCTTGTGCTCCGCAACAAGAGAGGCCGCGACAGTGAGAGGCCGGCGCACCGCGATGAAGAGGGGCCCCCACTTGCCGCAACTAGAGAAAGCCCTTGCACAGAAACGAAGACCCAACACAGCCAAAAATAAATAAATAAAAAATAAAAATAAAGGAATTCCTTAAAAAAAATATATCCTATATATGTCCAGAACTATGCAACTATAATCTAATAAGGCATTAATTAAAATACTACCTTAAGAAAGTAAATGGCAATTACAAGAGATGTCTATAATGTACAGTAATTTTGAATTATTTTCTTTGCCAATGGGAGGATTTGTTTCACTATGTTAGTAGGTGAACTTCCTTCCTCTAAAAATAATATTAACCAAGCCATGAAAATTGGTTTATTCTCCTACATAAATACTTTAGGGAGAGTCTCAAAGCAAAGAATAGGGGTTTGGCAATTCATCTAAGGGGAATTCGTGTTTCTTAATGTTTTTGCATCAGTGGTTTTATGAAGCTGTTTTTTAATTTCTTATTTTCCCTTTCAGAATAAAATTAGATAAATTAAAGGCATTAATGGTTATACGTTTTTGATTTCATGGTATTTTTGTCATAATTATTAAGTGAGCTAAAACAATATCAATGGGCTTAATTGATTTTTTCTGTCCCATAGCCTTGTCATTTATCCTGATTTAGTAAAGACACTGGATGACTTTATTTCATTTATTAGAAATGGATGTTATTCACTCTTCCATGATGTACCTGGGGCAGTAAGCTTTGGGATGAGGTTTGTGAATTGAATTATTATCACAATAAAATTGTTCTCTAATACACCTTATTAGGAGTATTATAATTTATTTCCTAGGCTAGATAACATTAAAAACAGAGTTTTAAGTAGAAACTTCCTTTTAAGGTTAATCAAAACAATATCGATGAAATGCTTACTATGTGCCATGGACTGAACTAGATTTTGGTGGACAAAACAATAAATATAACTTAGTCCTTTGCCCTCATTGTCTAGTAAAAAATTTCAGTTCAGTTTGTAAAATTCAATGGTATCTTTGCATTAGAATTCCGTAACATTCTATACATACCATTTTCTTTCATTTTCTCTGACACAGGTTAACATTGAAGCTAGTAGTATAGATTTAATAATTTTCAAGAGTGATATATTCTTTTAGACATATCCAGCCAAAATAGGCATCATTTTTACCCATTCTTGTAGCCACATCAAGCAAACACTAAATACTATCCATTTGTCTTTACATGTGCCTTTGAATTGTTTGCTTTCATTTTATCCTCCCTATTATCATTGTAGTCGAGGCCCTCATATTTCATATCTAGACATTGTCACTGTTCACTTTTCCTGCTTCCATCCTCTTAAGTGCATCCCTAATGCACACCATGTTCTATAATTTGGATGACCATACATTCCAGTTTGCCTGGGATACTCTCAATTTTGACTACTGTAATTATCAAGAATAGATCCTTGCAGTCTCAAAAACTGGGCGGTAAGTTTCATGTTCATCTTACCTGTTCATCTCACATTATATTCAACTTTGTGACCTTACACTTTTCAAAGTCTTTCAATGACCAATGTAAAAAGCTCATACAGGATTCAAAACTTCTACAATTTGACCACAATGTACCTTTTAAACTTTATTTAATATATGTTCTCATTTCTCAACCTATGTAAATTGTTCTCCATTTTTGATGATCTTGATGGCTAACTCAAATTTCTTGATTTCATGTTGTCTTTCCTGATGACTTTCATATTTCCACTGAACTACAGTAAATATTCTTTGTCACTCATATGCAGATTTGTGAGAGCCAGGATATTGTTTTTTAGTAAAGTTAGCTCTAATACACATCATTTGGTTGCCTTACACGTTCTGATAGGAGACATTACTTAGTAGTGTTTAATATCATGGACTGGTATCATGATGCTTAGGCTTAAATAGCAGATCTTCTAGTGCATTCTACCATGCAAGCTCTTTCTTCACTTTATCATACAACTTCCTAAGGCAACAAATATTACTTAGTAAACAGTAAAAAAAATGTTAGCAAATAGAAGGAAACAAGAGGAACAAAATAAGACCAGGTAGACATCAAAAATGCTACCCACTCCATCAATTTTCTCCCACCAATAAATCTTCGCATTACTTTTATGAAAATAAATATTACTTCCTTAAAAAGATCCAGACATATATCTAAAACTACATTTTACATGGCTGAATATACCACATTCAAGGAATGTGAGAATATGATGGGGTGGAGTAATATTTTCCCCAAGCATTTTGGTTCTTGAGCTTGATTCTGGGAATTTCTTATCTCACTTGAGGTCAACTACTCATTTATTCAGGGAGGCTCTTCTTCATCCCAGCACTGGTTTTCTCCTCTACAAAAGTTATGGCTTAAATTTTTCATATTCCTTGAACCTAAACCCATTAAATCCAGGCCCAACAGAGTTTCCTATCTGATCCTTACCTGCAGGCAATTTGCCATCTAGTGTAAAAGAGAAGAAAACACATAAACAAGTTAAATTCAGTGTGATAGGAACTATGATAAAGCAATGCACAGGTGAAATGGAGAACAAGTGTTGGAACTTGGACAAATTTCTATCTCTCAAAACTAAGATAAGCTGGAAAAACATGCATAAGTAGTTGATGAGCAAATTAATTCACTGAATTAACTATTTTATGGATAATTAATTTCAATAATCAATTTTTAATTCTATACAAGTTTTTTCTGTTGTGATATCCCAACCATTTTAAAAATGATGAAAAAAGGGGTTATGGGAGTAATCTACAACTTGTAAGGCAGGATTACTTCCAGGTCATGATCAGATTGTAGTGCTTTAAACTTTTTCACAAGGCTAGATGAGTCTAATAAACAGTCTATGCAACACCAAATTAATACAAACAGATAAAAATAACTTTTATAATAAAAAATAAATGCCAAACATATTTGATGAGTGAATTATTCAAAACTACCACAATGTATATACATAAATTTACATAATAAGCCAGTCTGATTAACTCTTCACTTCTCACCACAACAAAAGGTGCAGAGGAAGGAACACTCCCAAACTTATTCTATGAGGCCACCATCATCCTGATACAAAAACCAGACAAAGAAACCACAAAAAAAGAAAATTACAGGTCAATATCACTGATGAACATAGTTGCAAAAGTCCTCAACAGAATACTAGCAAGCCAAATCCAACAATCCATGAAAAGGATCATACACCATTATCAAGTGGGATTTATCCCAGGGATGGAAGGATTTTTCCATATCTGCAAATCAATCAGTGTGATACACCACATTAACAAACTGAAGAATAAAAACCATATGATCATCTCAATAGATGCAGAAAAAGCTTTTGACAAAATTAAGTACCCATTTATAATAAAAACTCTCCAGAAAGTGGGCATAGAGGAAATATACTTCAACATAATAAAAGCCATATATGACCAACCCACAGCTAACATCATACTTGATGAGGAAGAACTGAAAACATTTCCTCTAAGATCAGGAACAAGACAAGGATGTCCACTCTTGCCACTTTTATGCAACATAGTTTTGGAAGTCCTGGCCATTTCAATCAGAGAAGAAAAGAAATAAAAGTAATCCAAATTGGAAAAGAAGTAAAACTGTCACTGTTTGCAGATGTCATGATACCATACATAGAAAATCCCAAAGATGTTACCAGAAAAGTACTAGAGCTCATCAATGAATTCAGTAAAGTTGCAGGATATGAAATTAATACACAAAAATCTCCTGCATTTCTATACACTAACAACAAAAGATCAAAAAGAGAAATTAAGAAAACAATCCCATTTACCATTGCAACAAAAAGAATAAAATACCTAGGAATAAACATACCTAAGGAGGCAAAAGACCTGTACTCCTAAAACTGTAAGACACTGATGAAAGAAATCAAAGATGACACAAGAAGATGGAAAGATATACAATGCTCTTGGGTTGGAAGAATCAATATTGTCAAAATAACTGTACTACCCAAGACAATCTACAGTTTAAATGCAATCCCTCTCAAACTACCAATGGCATTTTTTTGCAAATCTAGAACAAAATATCTTAAAATTGTTATGGAAACACCAAAGACCCTGAATAGCCAAAGCAATCTTGAGAAAGAAAAATGGAACTGGAAGAGTCAGGCTCCCTGACTTCAGACTATAATACAAAGCTACAGTAATATAAAAAGTATGGTACTGGCACAAAGAGAGACTTATAGATCAATGGAAAAGGATAGAAAGCCCAGAAATAAACCCATGCAGCTACAGTCAATTAATCTAAGACAAAAGAGGCAAGAATATACAATGGAGAAAAGACAGTCTCTTCAATAAGTGGTGCTGGGAAAACTGGACACCCACATGTAAAAAGATGAAATTAGAACATTCTCTAACACCATACACAAAAATAAACTCAAAATGGATTAAAGACCTAAATGTAAGACCAGATACTATAAAATTCTTAGAGGAAAACATAGGCAGAACACTCTTTGACATAAATCGTAGAAAGATTTTTTGAATCCATCTCCAGGAGTAATGAAAATAACAAAAATTAACACATGGGACCTAATTAAACTTAAAAGCTTTTGCACAGCAAAGGAAACTATAAACAACAACAAAAAAAGACAACCCATAGAATGGGAGAAAATATTTGCCAAGGATAACACTGACAAGGGATTAATCTCCAAAATATACAAACAGCTCTCATGCAGCTCAATGTCAAAAACAAACAACCCAATCAAAAAATGGGCAGAAGATCTAAGTAGGCATTTCTCCAAAGAAGACATCCAGATGGCCAAAAAGCACATGAAAAGATGCTCAACATCACTAATCGTTGAGAAATGCAAATCAAAACTACAATGAGGTATTACCTCACACTGGTCAGAATGGCCATCATCAAAAATCTACAAACAATACATTCTAGAGAGGGTGTCAAGAGAAGAGAATCCTCCTACACTGTTTGTGGGAATATAAATTTGTGCCACTATGGAGAACATTATGGAGGTTCCTTAAAAAACTAAAAATAGAGCTACCATTTATCCAACAATCCCACACCTGGGCATATATCCAGAGAAAACCGCAATTCGAAAAAATACATGCACCCCTATGTTCACAGCAGCACTATTCACAACAGCCAAGACATGGAAGCAACCTAAATGTCCATCGACAGATGAATGGATAAAGATGTGGTACATATATACAATGGAATATTACTCAGCCATAAAAAAGAATGAAATAATGCCATGTGCAGCAACACGGATGGACCTAGAGATTATCATACTTAATGAAGTAAGTCAGAAAGAGAAAGACAAATGTCATGTGATATCACTTATATGTGGAATCTAAAAAAATGATACAAATGAACTTATTTACAAAACAGAAACAGACTCATAGTCTTAGAAAACAAACTCATGGTTATCAAAGTAGAAAGGTGAGGGGGGGGATAAGTTAGGAGGTTGGGATTAACATATACACACTACTATATATAAAATAGATAAGCAACAAGGACCTACGGTATGGCACAGGGAACTCTACTCAATAGTCTGTAATAACCTGTATGGGAAAAGAACCTGAAAAAGAATAGATATATGTACATGTATTACTGAATCACTTTGCTGGACACCTAAAATTATAAAAAAAAGTAAATGTTGAAAATATTTGCTGAGTGAATTTTTCAAAACTACTACAATGTATATACATAACTTTACATAATAAGCCGATCCCATTAACTCTTCATTTCTTAACTTAAAAAAAAGTTACATATTAGTCTGTTTTCTCCAAGGCACCAATATACTTGGCAATTTAACATAAGGCATCTTAAAATTTCTGTCATCTAGATGATACTTCTGAACAAAAATTCTTGGTAATAGTTTGAAAGAAACAGATTTCTTAAAAGAAGTTAAATGGGCAGCTACAAAATTTAAGAGAATAAAATGTCAGAAAGTGACATGTCTTTTTATTCATGAATCTGTCAAGAAATCTCCTTGTCCCATTTCAGACGTTTAGTATATTTGTACAAAGCAACATCTGTACATTTACGAAACACAATTCAAAAATGCCAAAAGAAAAAAGTGGCAATTTAAAGGTATCCTAAAAGGAAAGTTTTGAAATACTGTCTTTGATCACTTCCTATGACCAATGTTTTTAAACTGACATATTTCTTTGAAGTTCTTCTATTCAGGTCCCTAATGAAATATTACCTGCAGGTAAAGCTAGGTAGAGAAACATACAAAGTGGATAGAGATTCATTAATGCAAATTTAGGAAAAATACACCTATGCACATACACACTATTCCTGTCATGTATGTTTAGGATACAGTTTGATAGTTACTATCAGTCCTGACAGGTGATTAAAGGTATTTGGAAAACCTACAAAAAAAAAGAATAAAGAAAGAATCAAGGGTCCAAGTCATGTCAGATTAAAAGATTACATTCCCCAGAAGGCTCTTCAGCTTTCTGTCTGAGTGTTTGGAAGTCAATCACACATGGGGTTAGTAAGGTTAACTCAGATCAGTATAGGCCATAAATAGTAACTGGTCAGAAAAGCAAATATCTGGGTAAATATGATTGTCGGCATTCATGGCAGGTAAGAGTCAGCTATGAGACTGGCCAGGAAAAATCACAGCCAGCACAGGTGTAATTAGGATTATAAAATTAGCAAGAAGTTTCATCATGAGAGAATTAGGCACTAGGGTTGCCACGCCATTGAACAATGGGACTGGAAAGTCCAAAAAAGCTGAAGAAACATAATAGAAGACATGTGAGCATGTTAGTATCAAGAAGTCATGATTCAATGAGGCAGTTTTCTTCTTCCTGCCCCCAGTTTATGGCTGTTTTTATATGATCAACAGCAATATATGTCCAGATGAAAAGGACCAGGTAAAGTTTGAAAGACATATTTTAGTTTCACCTGCCTCAGCTGCATGTTAGATTTATTCATTAAATATGTATTTACTAAATAAGGTTAACATTTCTTCTCTTCAATACCAAGGTGGTCAAATAACTAAAAAGGAATTTTGGTTCTTCTGTAATGATATTTTAATTACTTAACCCAAAATTTAAAAAATAAATTTCATTTTGATATTCAGATACTAAATAGATATATTTCTTTGCTCAGTGCAGCAGAGAGTCTGCTCACTGCTGTCTATGAGGTCCTCTTCTTCTTTCTCCTGGGCACACATCAGGATTACAAAGTTTAGCTTTCTTTCAATTAGATATGTCCAGGCTACTAAACCCTAGGCAATGAATAGTGAGTAGAACTATGTGTGTCTTTTCCAGATCAAGACAGTTATGAAGTGGTTGTGTATCCTCCATATTTTCTCAACCCTTTTCTAGTTAGATAAAGACAACAACAAGACCCTAGATTTACGCTATGTCCAATATGACAGTCATCAGTCACATGTGGCTATTTATATTTGAACTAATTAAAATTATATATAATTATAATTCAGTTCCTCAGTTACATTAACCACATTTCAGGCACTCAAAAGCCACATAGCTAATGGCTACTATCACATATCCATCATTGCAGAAAATTCTATAGGCCTGTGTTGCCCTTGACAATGGTGAAACAAAAGTACAGAAATAGACTGGGTCCCCGAATCACCACAAGGAAAACCACACAAAATCCAGTACCATCTACTTGTGACTATTCTGTGAGCGAAAAATCTACTTTCACTGTTTGAGACATTCTTCAGTTTGGGCCTTATGTTGCTACAGCTGCTAGTTACCCTAACTAGTACAATAAGTATGATATATTTATAGAAAATGGAGTTCCAATTAACCCAAAAGATAGCAGCACATTACTAGACATAAGCAGAGAACTGGCGTCAGGTGAGAAGCATGATATTTAATTTCTATGGCAGAAAACCTGATGCTCAGGTAGACACTTAGTCATTTGTAAGCAAGTGTAAATTCAGCATCCAGGTGGAACTGATATCAAGGAAGTCAAGGCAGTTCCAAGTTTCAGTACATGTGGAAAATGGGTTTATTTTATAACCAACACCATTTCCATTACACAGGACAAGAGATTCTCATTAGTAAATATGGGAAGCTGCTCATCTACTGGCTGCTAGCCAATTCAAGGACAAACAGAAATTGAGACTATGTAATTTCTTCAAGACAGCAAGCAATAGCAGATTTACACTCACAAATCTATGAAAGGTTAAGGAAGAAAATAGCTAAATACTCACTGAGAATAGTAAGAACATTAAATTGATGCAAGGACTGAGAGAAGGGTCTTGATTATTTATTAGGAAATCTTTATGACCTTTATCAAGGGCGTACTTTTTATGTTGACATTCTTTGTCCTGCATATTCAAACTACAGTTTGCATATAATTCTTTGGCCAACAGCAAAGAAAACTGACTACATCAAGGAAAATACAAAGAGACAAAGTAACCCTCATCTTATTTTTATTCCTACAAAAAAGTGGTGCTTAGAATAACAGTAAAGAGAATGTTGTGAAATATGAAGTGCATCTTTTCTCTTGTACTGAAAGAAAAACTTTAATGGAAGTATAAATCTTCAGAGGATAAAAAATAACAGATTCTATTCAGAGTGAAGTTTTTGTTCTTGTTTTTATTTTTTCCCCTCCAGTTTACTGCAAGGAAAGTAATAAGAAATATGAAGAGGCTTCCATGAGATCTTATAAAATAGTAAAAAATAATCACTCTGGAATCACTAAGCAGTGATATGCAGGAGAGTAATTTACTCTATGAGCCTTTCACTTTAGGCCAGAAGGTACATTTGTAATAGCTGCTTAATCTTAACCTCAGGATTTTACAGCTCATGAACTTTTGTATTGACATTAATAAATAGCCTAGGCAAGGTAAAATACTGATCAACACAGACATCTTGGTTTCTTCAGAAAATTAATAAGGAGAGCTCTCTGAATGAGAATTTATTGTGAGTGCCTTGAGAATTAACTGCTGTAATGGTGAGTCGTGACTGAAAGGAAAAAAAAAAAAAACATTTTGTAGGTGATCGTGTGGGAAACTACCATGCTATATCCTTTCCAAATTTCACTATTTTTGTTTTTCCCTTGTCATTACTTAAGCAATGAGTGCTGAATAAGATGGTAGATTGGCATTTAGAAATTGGAAACCTTGGGAAAGAATCCAGTTCATTAGCAAAGTAATTAACTGTTTCTTAACATAATAATACTGCAAGGAAGAGTAATTAGTGGTACTCTACTTATTGATACCAAGAAATAGAATTTTCTGGGTGTACACATACAAGAATCTATTCTCCTTGCTCTTTCATAAGAAGGCACTATCTACAATGTGTAGAACTCCAGCCACTTGGACTTTAACTGTAACTATCCCCGTGTTCGAATAAAGATTGGATGCAGAACAATGAATAAGCAGTTTGTCTCTTAATAACCTCAGTGCCAAGTAAATATACCTGTTTGGCAGAGTCAATGGGTAGTAGAAATTGAGCAGCTTTGCCCTTCATTGGCCATATATCTTTCTAGACCATGTGCCTGAGAATGCGATTGTATTTTTACCATGAATGTTAAAGAAACAGAATTCTTGACAGCTGCTATAAGGGTACAGCAACACTAAGTGATACATGTTACCCAGTATTTTAGTCAGTTTGTGCTGCTATAACAAATTACCATAGACTGAGTGGCTTATAAAAAACAAAAATTTATTTCTCATAGTTCAGGAGGCTGGATGTCCAAGATCAGGGTGCTATATTGGTCAGATTCTGATGAGAACCCTCTTCCAGGCTGCAGTCTTCCATCTTCTCCTTGTTCCCTCACATGGCAGAAAGAGGGCTAGGAAATTCTTTAGGGTCTCTTTTATAAGGACACTATCCCATTCATGAGGGCTCCACCTTCATGGTCTAGTTACTTCCTAAAGGCCCCAACTCCTAATATCATCACAGTGGGTGTTAGAATTTTAGCATAGGAATTTTGAGAGGACACAAACATTTGGTCCATAACACTCAGTTATACTTTCTGTGGCCAGAGTTTGACAAAAAGGTTGAGGCCATGTTGTCTGCTGGAATCCTATTTTTGTTTTAGAAAGAGCAGGTTAGATAGATGAAGACTATCAGAGGCTGAGTAGAAAAGTATGCAAAAGTCTGAAAATTGGTATAGGAACAAAAGTAGAGCACAAATTAATGTTTTGGCCATTCTGTATTGTAAAATTCCTTTTAATTTCACGAATGAAGGTCAACAGTTATGTTTGACAGAATAAAATATTGTCATGATCTTGTCATAAAAGGAGACCAGAAATGCAGCTGTTCTGTTAATGTCTATTTGACATTTTGGGAATATAATTTCAATATAAATACTTTGAAAAATGTAAATAAACCAGCCCTCTCTCTACACCAGCCTGCAAGGAATAACAGACTTCCATAACTGGACACCTCAGAATCTGTGTGATAGACATCTTTTAATCAAAGTAGGGACCAGAGTCCTGATGGAAGACTCAGACTTTCTTGACCAACATTATCATTATCTGCTTGTACAGACATTTGGCCCTTGGTATTTGGAAAACAAAATTCACATTTGTACTTGAGATTGATGGCTATCTTAGGGAAAAAACAAAAAACAAAGAAGTACACTTCATTTGTTCTAGATTATTTTTCCCCTGCGCAAGATGGTGAAAAGCACATAATTAAGACTTTCAGTATTGCACTCTCAGGACAAAACCATGTGTGACTGCTATCCTTTTACTGGGCATTGCAATGCCCACCTAAGCAGATTTGATTTAGTTTTAGCTCCACTGAAGGAAAGTTTGTTTCTCTGCTCTGGAGAGTCTCTGCTCTCTTTCTTAGTGCTGGGTAATCCCACTGTGCATGTTTTTTCAAACCTTCATTCCTAATTGGTGCCAGTATTTGCAGGGACCACATATTTGATTGACTCAGCAGCTTCAAACTTTCTGTCATATATCCACATTTTTAGAATCCCAAATTCCATGAAACCCATCATTCAGACAGTTTCAATATCATATGAGGATAGCCTAAGAAAGAAAGAAAATTAGCATCTGAGCTCAAAAGTGAGCGCTAAACTGCTTGGGAGAATCTAGTTTTGCATGGGTGAGACGTTAATCTACATCCAGAATGGGACAGATCTCCACGAAAGAAAGTGAAAGTCTTTTACTCCTTTTTTCTTTCATTGTCCTTACATGACAGTTTATCTCTTATCATCAATATGAAAAAAATAAAAATAAAAAGGCTCAAAATATGTGATGAACATAGTGAGAGGAATTAAGCAGCTCCTGGTACCACAGGGTTCATGGTACCAAATTATCCTTATCTCCTACTAAGGTTCAAGGGTTCAGAGGGCCTGGTTTCTCTCTAATCATCATGCTTCCCCTCCTATAGGCACTCTCTAGTCTCAAACTAATAAAACTGTGCTGGTTCATTAAAGGGATTTGCAAGTCTGCATTTATTTGCCCAAACTCCTACAGACCTTACTAAACATTTAAAAAGAGTTTTAATTTTCTAAACTAGTGGGATTAAGCCATTTGGAAAAAATAAAAAAGATATTGTCAGGATTTGTGCTCCAAACATTTTGCCCACTCTTCCCTGTTATAGTTACACACTAACATCACATGGTGAGTTTTGTAAAAATATAAATTCCCACATCTCACACCCAGAAATACTAGTTAGCAAATGAATAAACATGTAAACTGACAGTGTTACATATAACTGTAATGTATGTAAATATATCACTTATCTATTTTAAAATATCTTTTGGAAAAGGATTTTAAGCATATCTGGTTCAAATAATTCTATTTTCCTGTTAACAATATCAGAAAGCCAGGTAAAATTTAAATCAGTACTAATCTTCCAATGACCTTTATATAAAATAAAGACATTGGAATGCATTTCCCAAACATTTTTTGTAATTTATTTACAACACTGATATTAATCAATGTTAACTTGCTTTTTTTACTACAACATTGACCAATATTTTTCATTTAGTTACAGAAATTATATTGATACAATGTATTTTATATCATGTTTTTTAAGTTGGTAAATTAATTGTTTATATCATCAATTAAAAAAAATAAGTATAGCCTCAGACCTGGATAATGATTGGATAGAATGGTTTTTCTCTTATATAATAGAAAATACAAGTTTTCTGTCATGTGTTGCACAGAAATTCAGGTTGATTTCTATTCAAAGAATAGACACGGTGGTTGTCTCACATTCAGACATCAAATCTCTTGCTAGTAAGATTATGATTTTATATTTCATTATTGTGTGTTATGGTAAATTTATTAATTTTAAAAGTCAAGTTCCCAAATTATAAAGAACTTATCTTACATTAAGACAAACTCATTTGTGATATATATATATATATATATATATATATATATATATATATATGTACTTGGTTTGAACTCTCTCCTCTGGTCCATTTTTCAATTTATGTATTCTTATGTAAATTTATATATATTGTTTAACATATATAATATATATACTAATGCAAATATATAAATACATATAATGATATATTTATATACATGTATATACATTTATATATTTACAACACAAACAACTTACTATGTGAATCATCATATATTGGTAATAAGTCTTGGTATCTTAGGAAAATTCAACTTCCCTATTCTTTTTCAGGTGAATTTTAGGTCTTTCACATCTACATGTATTTTATCATATCTCAGGAAAATACCCTGCTGGTATTTTTATTGCAAATAATAATATATAAAGACCTGATTGAGGAGAATTGATATTATTAAAATATTGAGTCTTCTTACCCATGTACATGTTATCTTCAATGTTTTCCATGAAATTTTAAAATTTTTCCGGTAAAGTTTTTACATCTTTTTCTTAAAAATATTAATTTGAAATATGTAACACTAGCAATAAAGATGTAAGGTATTTCAGCATAAATATAATTTTTATTGCTTGTGTATAGAAATACTATTTATTTTGTATATCCAGATGACTTTTAAAAAATCATTTTTTTCCTGATGAGTATTTGTATGTAGACAACTGCATTATTTGTAGATAATAAAAATTTTGTTTCTTTCTTTTTGATCTTTATATCATTTATGTCTTTTGCTTACCTACTGCCCTGATTAGGACCACTGTACAATGTTGACTAAAAGGGGTGATATAATTGGCATGTTTGTATAGTTTGATTTTAAGTTAAAAGTTCAGCATATAGGATGATGCTAAACTTGCTTTTATTTTTAGCTTTTTCCAATTAAGGATATTCCTTTCTATTCTCTGTTTCCTAATTTTTAAAAAAATAAATGGGTGATGATACTTTTCAATCATTTTTTTCCTTCATCTATTGAAATTACACTATGGTTTTTCCCTTTTAATCTGGTAATGTATTAAGTTGATTTTCTAAGGGTACTACCCCTGTTTCTGTAGGGTAAATCTAATTGGATATGATATATCTTCTTTAAAGGATGCTGAATTGTGGCCTATAATTTAAGGTTTGTCATATAATTTTATTTTCTTAATATTTTGAATTTAGTATTTTGAATTGAATTTCATGCAACTATTTGGGGGAAAGTGTTCATTTTCTATCCTCCAGAAAAAAAATTTTGAGACTTAAGACATCAATTTACTGAAAATGTATTTAAAAACTTTTCTCTCTGGTGGGCTATTTTTCCTTGAATTGACTGTCAAATTTAATTTTTCCAGCAATTTTACACTTTTGTCTAAATTTCAAACTTTTGATCTTACTATTAATAGCTTTCTCTGCATCATTTTTCTCAGCAAAATTTTTCATTTCTGCCTTTTTTCCTTATATCTATCTCATTAAGACTTGATTTATTTATATTCTAAAATATCAACTTTTTGTTTTGTTTCATCTCTGTCTTGTATTTTTGTTTTCAGCTTTATTAACAATGCCTTATGGCTATTATATTCTTATTTTTGGACTTATTCCATTTCTTTTTGGAATTATTACTCAATTTACTTCTGACTTTTTAATTTAAATTTTTAAATCATTTATTTTTAGCCCTTTTTCTTTTTTATAAGCATTTAAGAGTCTACTTCAACTTGTTACACAAGTTTTGATAACTAGTATTTTTATTCACTTACTAGTATTTTTCCTTTATGTTAATATTTTTACTGAACCATGAGTTACATAGGAATAGGTCTTATTCCTAATTCTTGAGTGTTGAAAATTTACTCTTTATTTATTTATTTCTAATTTAATTGTATTTAGTCAGATGACATAGTCTGTCTTATATACATTCTTTGAAATACCTATTTAATTCTGGGTTTACTTGTTTTAAAAAACTCATTTTATGTCTAGGTGAAGTCATTTTTAAAAATATTATATATTTGCTTAAGGAAAACAAGTTATTTCCTAAATAAAAGAATTATTAGCTGCAAGTCTATATATGTCAATTAAATCAAGCATTTTGAGAACTTTTTTTTACCTTACATAGCTTTTTTGAATATTCTATTTATTGATAGATCTGTCAATTTCTTCCTGTAATATGCCTGTCAATACATCAACTAAAAGACAAATATTACCAGATTAGAAAAAAGAAAAGACAGTAACAATATATTGTCTACAAGAAACCTAATTTAAATATAAAGACACAGATTGATTAAAAGTACAGATGTGGAGAAAGATATATCTCGCTAATATTAATCAAAAGAAAGCTGAAGAAGCCATTTTAATAAGAAAAAAAAAGCAAACTTCAGAACAAGAGAAATTATCAAGGATAAAAAGGAGAATTAAACAATGTAAAAGGGCCTAATTTTCCAAGAAGATATAACATTTCTTAACATGTGTTCATCTAACAACACAATATCAAAATACATGAGGCAAAAACTGTCAGAACTGTAAGGAAAAATAGACAAATCCACTATTATAGGTAGAGACCTCAACACCCTTATATCAGGAATTGAAAGACTCAGCAGACAGAATATCAGAAAGGTCACAGTTGATCTGAAAATCACCATCAATCAACTGAATCTAATTGATAGTTGTAGAATACTACATACAATAACAACAGAATGTATATTATTCTCAAGCTCAGATGGAGAATTCTCCAAAACAGACCATATTCTAAGCCATAAAATAAATTTTAGCAAATTAAAAAAAATAGAAATCATGTAATATATACTCTTAAAATATAATGGGATTAAACAAGATATCAATAACAGAAACATAGTTGAAAAACCCCCAAATATTTCAGATTAAACAACACAATACTAAATAATATATGGGTTAAAGAAGACATCTCAGGATAAATTAAAACCTATTTTGAACTTAATGAAAATGAAAATACAACTAACAAAAATTGTGGAATGCAGCAAAAGTAGTGCTTGGAGGGAAATTTATAGCATTGGATGCATGTATTAGGAAAGAAGAAAAGTCTAAAATCAATAACTGCAGCTTCCACCATAGAAAACTAGAGAAAGGGCAATATAAGTCTAAGCAAGCAATATAAAAGAAAAAATAAAAATTAGAGTAGATATCAATTACATTGAAATCAGGAAAACAATAGAGAAATTAATAAAAATAAAAAGGGCTTCTTTGAAAAGATAAAAATGACAAGACTCTATTCAGAATAACCATGAAAAAAAGAGAGAAGACACAAGTTACCAATACTGAGAATGAAAGAGGAATCATCACTATTAACTCCATGGATAGTAAAATGATAGTAAAGGAACATTATGAACAAATCTGTGCCCACAAACTTGATAACTAGATTAAATAGACCAATTCCTTGAAAGACACAAACTGCAAAAACTCACACAGGAGAAACAGATTATATCAGTAGGCCCAACTCAATCAAATAATTTGAATCAATAATTAATTAATAACCTATCAATAAAGAAAACACCAAACCCATATAGTTTCACTAGTGAATTCTATCTAACATTTTAGGAAGAAATTACACCAATTCTCTACAGTCCTCTTCATAAAATAAAAGTGAAGACTTCCCAACTCATCCTATCAGTCCAACATTACCCTAATACCAAAACCAGATACAAACCTTCAAGAAAACTACTGATCATTATCTAATTAACATAGAAAAAGCTCTTCAACAAAATATCAGTGACTTAAATCTAATGATATATGAAAAAATTTATACACCACAGCCCAGTAAAATTTATTCTGGGTATGCAAAACTGGTTCAACATTTGATTATCAATTAATGTAATCTATCACATTAACGGGCTAAAGAATAAAAATCATATGATCTTATCAATAGATGCAGAAAAAACATTTGACAAAATGCAACACTCTTTCAGGATAAAAACTCTTAGTAAATTAGGAATACAGGATAAAGGGACATTTCCACAATTGATTTAAAAAAAAAAATCTACAAAGGCTTGAGCTGACATCATATCAATAGTGAGAAACTGAATAATTTTCACTAATTATAGGGAATGAAGCAAGGATATCTCCTTTCACCTCTCCTATTTAATGTTTTTTTTCCTTTTTTTTTTTTTTGAGTATAGTTGCTTTACAATGTTGTGTTAGCGTCTACTGCACAGCAAAATGAATCAGCCATACATATACGTATATCCCCTCCCTTTTGGATTTCCCTCCCATTTAGGACACCACAGTGCATTAAATAGAGTTCCTTGTGCTATACAGTATGTTCCTACTCAGTTGTCTATTTTATACATAGTGTCAATAGTGTATATGTGTCAATGCTGATCTCCCAATTCCTCCCACCCCACCCCTTTCCCTCTTGGTATCCATACGTTTATTCTCTACGTCTGTATCTCTATTTCTGCTTTGCAAATAAGGTCATCTATGCCATTTTTCTAGATCCCATATATATGCATTAATATATGATATTTGTTGTTCTCTTTCTGATTTACTTCACTCTATATGACACTCTCTAGGTCCATCCACGTCTCTACAAATAACCCAATTTCATTCCTATTTATGGCTGAGTAATATTCCATTGTATATATGTACTGCATCTTCTTTATCCATCCCTCTGTTGATGGGCATTTAGGTTGTTTCCATGTCTTGGTAATTGTAAATAGTGCTGCTATGAATATTGGGGTGCATGTATCTTTTTGAATTATGGTTTTCTCTGGATATATGCCCAGTAGTGGGATGGCTGGATCATATGGTAATTCTATTTTTAGATTTTTAAGGAACCTCCATACTGTTATCCATAGAGACTGTATCAATTTACATTCCCACCAACAGTGTAAGAGGGTCCCCCTTTCTCCACACCCTCTCCAGAACTTACTGTTTGTACATTTTTTGATGATGGTCACTCTGACCAGTATACGGTGATACTCATTGTAGTTTTGATTTGTGTTTCTCTAATAATTAGTGATGCTGAGCAACTTTTCATGTGTTTGCTGGCCATCTGAATGTCCTCTTTGGAGAAATGTCTATTTAGGTTTTCTGCCCATTTTTTTATTGGGTTGTTTTTTTTTTAAATCTTTAGCTTCATAAGCTGCTTGTATATTTTGGAGATCAATCCTTTGTCAGTTGCTTCTTTTGCAAATATTTTCTCCCATTCTGAGGGTTATCTCTCTGTCTTGTTTATGGTTTCCTTTGTTGTGCAAAAGCTTTTAAGTTTAATTAGGTCCCATTTGTTTATTTTTGTTTTCATTTTCATTACTCTAGGAGGTGGGTCAAAAAGGATCTTGCTGCAATTTATGTCAAAGAGTGTTCTGCCTATGTTTTCCTCTAAGAGTTTATAATGACTATACTACCTAAAGCAATCTATGAATTCAATGCAATCCCTAACAAATCACCACTGGCATTTTTCACAGAACTAGAACAAAAAATTTTACAATTTATATGGAAACACAAAAGACCCTGAATAGCCAAAGCAATCTTGAGAAAGAAAAATGGAGCTGGGATATCAGGCTCCCTGACCTCAGACTATACTACAAAGCTACAGTATCAAGACAGTATAGTACTGGCACAAAAACAGAAATATAGATCAATGGAATAGGATAGAAAGCTCAGAGATAAATCCATGTCCCTATTGTTACCTAATCTATGACAAAGGAAGCAAAAATATTCAATGGAGAAAAGACAGCCTCTTCAATAAGTGATGCTGGGAAAACTGGACAGCTACATGTAAAAGAATGAAATTAGAACACTCCCTAATGCCATACACAAAAATAAACTCAAAATGGATTAAAAACCTAAATGTAAGCCCAGACACCATAAATCTCCTATTTAATGTTGTACTGGAGGTCTAGCTAATGCATAAGACAGGAAAGGATATAAGCTAGTAAAGAGTCTACAGGTTGGAAAGAAAGAAAACTCTCTTTGTTCATAGATGACATGATTATCTATAAAGAAAATCACAATGAATTGACAAATTCTCCTTTAACTTATAAGCAGTTATCACAAATCTATAAAAGTCAATTTCTTTCATAAATACCAACAATTAACAATTGGAATTCAATATTAAAAACACAATAACATTTGTATTAGTATCAAGAAAATAAAATACTTAGGTATAAATGTAACAAAATATCTCTAGGATCTATGTGAAGAAAACTAAAATCTCTGATGAAAGAAATGTAAGAAAGTCTAAATAAATGGAGAGACATTCTATGTTCATGGTTAGAAAGACTCAATATTTTTAAAATGTCAGTTTTTCCCAACTTGATCTATAGATCCAACGCAATCTTAATCATATGCCCAACAAGTTGTTATGTGGATATCAACAAATTGATTCTAAAGTTTACGTCTAAAGGCAAGAAACCCAAAATAGCTACACAGTGCTAGAGAAAAGGACCAAATTTCGTGGGCTGACAATGCCAATCACAAGACTTATTATAAAAGTACAGTAATAAATACAATATAATATTTATAAAGTGTAAACATATAGGTCTCACAATATATGTAAATCAAATCATTACTCTGTATACCTTAAACTTATATAGTGCTGTATGTCTCTTGTTTATCAGTAAAACTGGAAAAAATAAAATATATTGTCAAATATATATATATAAGTGAAATGGAATAGAGTCCAGAAATAGACTCACACAAATATAATCAACTGATCTTTTACAAAGAAGCAAGGACAACTCAATGGGAAAAAAATAGGCCTAATTAAGTGGTACTAAAAAATTTGGATGCCCAAATCCCCCACAAAAATATTAACCTAAATGCAGACCTTACACCTTTCCCAAAAATTAACTCAAAATGGATCATAGATCAACATGTAAAACACAAAGCTACTGAACTAGAAGATAAAATAGAAGTCAATATAGGTGACCTTGGGTTTGATAAATAGTTTTAAGATACAACACCAAAGAATAATCCATGAAAAAATAAGTTGTTAAGTTAGGCTTTATTAAAATTAAAGATGGGGCTTCCCTGGTGGTGCAGTGGTTGAGAATCTGCCTGCCAATGCAGGAGACACGGGTTCGAGCCCTGGTCTGGGGAGATCCCACATGCCGTGGAGCAACTAGGCCTGTGAGCCACAACTACTGAGCCTGTGCGTCTGGAGCCTGTGCTCCGCAACAAGAGAGGCCGCGATACTGAGAGGCCTGCGCACCGCGATGAAGAGTGGCCCCCGCTTGCCACAACTAGAGAAAGCCCGTGCGCAGCAACGAAGACACAACACAGCCAAAAATAAATAAATTAATTAAATTAAATAAAAAAATAAAATTAAAGATGTGTGCCCTGCAAAGACACTTTTAAGAAACTGAAACAAACAACTACAACTGAGATAAAATATTTGTAAAACACGTATCTAATAAAGGACTTATATCCAAAATATATGACAAACACTTAAAAATCAACAATAAGAGAACAAATAACACAATTAAAATATGGGCAGAAGATTCTAACAGACACCTCACCAAAGAAGATATACAGATGTCCAATAATCATATGAAAAGATATTCATTAGAGAAATGCAAATTAAAACAACAATGAGATATCACATACACACATCAGAATGGCAAAAACAAAACCTGACAATACCAAATGATGGTGAAAATGTGGAGCAACAAATTCATTGCTACTGGAAATGCAAATGGCACAGCCACTTTGGAATATGGTATGGCAGTTTCTTACAAAGCTAAACGTTGTCTTACCATACAGTCCAGCAATCTTTCTCCTATGGTATTTTCCCAAATGAGTTGAAAAATTATTTATAAAAAGCCATGCACATGAATATTTATTGCAGCTTTGTTCATAACTGTGAAAAACTGGAAGCATTTAAGATGGCCTTCAATGGGTAGATCGATAAATAAACTTTGGTACATTTATAGAATGAATATTATTCCATGATAAAAATAAATGGTCTACCAAGTCACAAAAAAATACACGGTGAAATCTTAAACGTATATTTATAAGTGAGAGAAAACAGTCTGAAAAGCATTATTATTTCAACTATATGGCGTTCTGGGAAAGGCAAAACTATAGAGAGGGTAAAAAGAATGATGGCTGACAAGGCTTCATGGCGAGGGGAAGAGGGATGAATAGGTTGAATCCAGGAGATTTTTAGGGTGATGAAACTATTCTGTATGATACGGTAATGATGGACATATTGCACTATGCACTCATCAAAACCAACAGAACCATACAATACGAAGAGTTACCCTTAATGTAAACTATGGTCTTTAGTCAATAATGTATATCAAAATTGATTCATCAATTTTAATAAATGTACCACATGAAGGCAAGATGTAAATAACAGGGGAAACTGTAGGAAATCAGGGAGGACAAATAGAAACTCTCTATATCATCTTTTCAAAATTTCTATAAATCTAAAATTGTTCAAAAATAATGTCTATTAATTTTAAAAGTTTTGAAATTTTTAATTAATATTTCTTTTTAGCATTAGCAAGATAATCAGTTCTGTATGTGTGAAATAGTTTTATAATATAAGATTTTTTTTCAGAAGTGACTCAATACTTAGCATTTAAGCACTGTCAATACTCTATGTTAATAACAATTAGTACAATACTGGACAAACTGTTATTTTATTGAAGAGAATAATTGTGTCATTAAAGTCTTCCCACTGAGATTTCTCATTAGTATAACTTACCGTACTATAATATTTACCAATTAGTAACAGATTTATATCTAGGCCAAATAGTTAGTTCCTTGATAATTTATCAATAGTTTACTTTTTTTTTTTTTTACTCCAAATAAGTCACACTTTGTATATTAATTAATGTAATACCCCACACCCATATTTACTTTGTACCTACATTACTGTGATAAAGGTATGGTCTTAAGTTTACACAGGTGAAATGCTACCTGACTTTTACTGGTCACTAAAATCTAGAAGTGTATATCATGTTTTCATCCATAGAAATTTTCTCTAGGAATTTCTCTAGCAATCCCAGAGATTGTCACCTTTATTTTATAGGAGAGGACACTTAAACTCAGAGAAGTAAATTTGTAAGTAGTAGAGTTGAAATTTATATCATGTTCGCTCTGAAACAAACAAAAAAATCTACAACATTTTCATTACAGTATGATACTCTGTTTTTCATAAAGTTAGAGAGAAATTCATATAATTATAGAACTTCTCAGATTAAAAACTAAAATATGAGTCAAGAGAGCTGAAAGTGTCTCCAATAAGCAATTCTGATGGCATAATTTCAAATGAGCTCTATGAGAAAAAAGGGGATCCCTGGAGAAATTGACTGATTTGCATGGAAAACTTGAATTATTTCAGACCTGAGACACTTATACAATAGACAAAAAGAAACATGATAAAATACTGATGAAAGTGGGTACCATGGAGCTAAAGAAATGATGTGAATGCTAAAAACTCTAATAAAGCTTGTAAACATACTACTATCATAAAAGAAGAAAGAGAAACAAAAGAAGGAGAAGGTCATAGTGTAAGTCTGATGGATGCCAAAATCTGCCTTCTCTTTTCAATCTAAAATGTACTAACTGAACAGTGATAATAATAATACATAGCAGAAACCAGTGACAGGTAGAGGAATTATAAAAATATCTGAACAAATTGAATTTATTTAATTTAACTTAAAAGCTCTTGGTCTAAATATATTTTAATTTGTGGTACTGACTGCTCCAGAAAATTAAAACTATAGGACTGATAATCCTTGAGAAATTATAGAATGAGCAAGAGCTGATGAAAACTGGAGACTATGAAAAGTTGTTCCAACTTTTTAAAAATGAAAATACATGGATTTTGAAAACTATAAATATGTAAACTTGATATCCATTCAAGGCAGATCTTCCAAAAGAATCCCTGAGAAGATTAGGAATTAGAAATACCAGTTTGTATAGTGGTTGGACATGATAATAGGGTTAAAAATAGTGTAATATGTTTAAATATTTATGTGAAGAAGTCAACACTCCTTACCTCCTAATGCCTCTTAAACAGAACTCCTGGTAGTTACCAAATTTAAAAAAATAAATAAATAAAGGAAAGTAAAAGAAAAAAAGAGTATTCTGTGCTAGAGAATGATTTCAATACATAGTGTACACTGACGTTTAGGGTTAACTCAGTATAACTGCTTCAACATTTCAATCTTCAGTCTGTCTGTTAATAAGATGCACACCAACTAAGAGCCCCAAACCATGCTTTCTTGTTTTGCTTTTTTAATTATTAAACCATAGATGGACAATCAAGGACCATTGTCCACATATTTGAGAAATACTCTCATGTGAAATAGAAAATAAGCAAATAAAAATATGTATCATGAAAGAAAGGAAACATAAATAAGGGAACACAAACAAACCTTTACAGAAAATATAACACCTCACAAAACTACCTTCAAATACTAACCTCGGAGCAAGAGAAGACAATTCATAAAGTGGGAAGAAAAAGACCAGAAAATTTTAAAAAACACTTACTAAAATCTAAAAACTTGTAGAAAGATTGGAAAGTAGTTAAGAAAACCTAGTTACTTAATTTAGAGGATTCAGCATCTGATTAATAGAAATTATAAAGGGGGAAATGAAAAAGATGAAAGGTAGAAAGAATTTTTTATATGATGCAAGAAAATTTCACAGAAAGGGAGGATCTGCATTTCCAGATTGAAATGACCCATTGAGTTATCCCTTGACAAAATGAGAATGAAAATTAGAAAGACACACACTGCCACCTTCCAGCAGGTTTATGGAGAAAGGGAAGGCCACTTAGTATATTTATCAGGGTGACATTTTATAAACAAAGGAAAAGAGACAAATGTAACCTTAGCAACATGAGAATAAAAATTTGTTACCTATAGTAAAACACAGATCAGACTGACATTAGATTTTTCTTCAGCAATAACGAATACTAAAAGCAAAGGAGAAACTGCTAAAACTAGAAGGAAAATGTAAAATTTTTATATTGTTTTTTTCCCTCCTGAGACCACCTCTGCTGGACAGCTCTAAGACCAACTCTAAGGACAACTTAGATTTTACATTTAGCAGTTTGTTAGATTCTTCTGTTCCAGACAGTTTAATTTCAATTTCTTTTCTTTAAATAAACATTATGTGTGTGAATGGTAAGACAGGGCTAAAGTTTAATCAGACTCCTGGGTTCATGGCACATTACATTGTCAGTCAGCATAGGTGTGTTCCTGGTAGTCTTTGGCTGGAATACATTGACAATGCAATTGCTTTCTTATTTGCACCAACCTATAATCACCATTTGTATGCATATGCTATAATTTAGTTATTCAGGTTATCAATAAGTATAGGTTGCTTCCAACTCTTTGCTACTACCATCACTACTGAAATGAGAACTCTGATACATTTGCCTTAAGGAAAGAGATCCAAGCAATTCCATACTCAGGAGTGCAATGAGAAGATCGAAAAATACTCATTATGTGGTACACATGAAACTAATATAATCTTATGTCAATACTGCAGTCTCAATAAAGAAAAAAGAATGGAAATTATAAACTGGTTTTCCTCTACTAAACAAACACCCAAATTTGTAGGAGCTTATTGAAAGAAGGAAATTACCACTTGCTACAAATGGAGTTTCAAAATTGCCTTTTCTTTTGACTTTGTGGTCACGGAGAAATTTATAATTTGTTTGTAATCATATTCATCAAAATTTCCACCATGGTTTCTGGGGTTTATATCTTGATGAGAAAGGCCTTTGTCACCCTGATATAATAAATAAGATTATCCATGTTTCTACAAAGAAATAAAAGAAGGACACTCAATTTTGTTGAGGAATGACAGAACTCTGGCACCGGTCCACATTCCCGTCAGTAGTGCATGTAGATTCCCACTGGCATTTCATTGTATGTGATGTTCTATTTTTTAACAACCTGATGTTTACAAGGAGTGATTCCTTATAGCTTCTAATTTCTACTCTATCACTATTAATAAAATTAATAATTTCTAACTAGATTTCTTAACTATTCAGCTTTACCCAGTTTCCATCTTTTAATTTTTTATTGTATTTTCTGTTTCTGTTATTGAACTTTAGTAATGCTTTCTGCAACCAAGTTACTAAGCTCTAATCAGTTTAAGATATGCAAACCATGCATAGTCTGCTTTTTAAAACATATATAATTTTGTCCATGGAAGGCACTGAAATCAATTATTAATTTCTTCTCCTAATTTGGGCTTCTTGGTGGTCTATTTAAAAAATCCTTGTGCAAATAAAACTCAGAAGAAAATTTTCCCAAACTATAATGTTAGTTTTATTATTTGAACATTTACATTAAACTTTCCTGTTTTTATTTGTTCATAGTATGAGGCAGTGTTTTAACTATTAAGGAAACTTTCCCAACACCAATAATAAACAATACTTTTTTTACTCATCTATATGTTGCTTCTCTCATATTTTGATTCCTACACATATTGGTTTAATTGGACTATTTATATGCACTGACAAATCCACCTATATCCTCATTACATTTTTGCTCTATTTTACAAGTTATTTTAAGTATCTCTGAACTTATATTTTTCTTTAAATATATTAGTATCTTTGTCAAGTTCTCTACAAAATGGTATTCAAATTTCAAGTAGAACTATATTTAATTGGTAGATAAACCCTGGGATCATTGATACTTTAAAAATTTTAGTCCATCACTATCAATTATTTCTTGGTTTATGGATTTATAATGTTGTGCATTTTTGTTATGACAGTATGTAGATACATAGCTTTTACTTCCATTATAAATAGTAAATTCCCAGTATATTTTCTACTTGGTTACTAATGAGATGTAAGAATGCTATTGACTTTTGAATGTTGATCGTATATCTGAAAAACTTGCTAAATTCTATTTAAAAGGTTTTTTCTTTTTTATCTTTTGTCTCTCTTACATTTTGTTGTACATGATCACTTCCTCTAGAAATAGTGAAAAAATTTTCTCTTACTTTCAGTAGTGGATACTGTGGTGTGCCACCCAGATCCTATGCTTTCAGGACAATGACACTACACTCATTCCTCCAATGCTGGGAGTGTTGGAGGACAGCTCTCAACTAAGTACCTCTCTGAGAATTGACTTGGGCTGAAGAAAACTGCTTTGTCTGAGGTCTTGTCCCCTTCCCAGAAGCAGTCCACATCTCTTAACTGGTCTATGCAAGGATATAAAGACCTAACCTGTTTGTTTCAGTTCCAGGCAGTTCTGAAGGATGGCCCCAGCTTCAGAGTTACCCATGGGATTGCCTTAAGCTATCAGATCCATTTCAACATATGAATTTTAGGGGAGACAATACATTCAGACTATATCAACATATTATTCTTTTTATACATTGTTGGATTTGATTGCTAATATTTTGTTGAGAATTCTTCTGTCTTGTTAATAAGAATTATTGCCTTTGGTTTTCTCAATTATAAAGGGGTAAATTCTTCAAGAAGACAGCAATACTAAATATGTGTGCAGAGGATAACAGTGTTTAAGAATATCTGAAGAAAGACTAATGGACTCAGTGGATAAATAGACAAATGTACAATTACAGTTAAAGTTTTCAACATTCTTCTCTCTCTATTTGGTAATCAGAAAGAATACAGAAGACTTGAACATTATTAAACCAATGATCTAATTGATATTTATAGAGCACTATCCCCATAATAGTCAAATGCATATTTTTAAGAACACATCCTTAAACTTACACAATGTTATGTCAATGATATCTTAATAAAGCTGGGGGTGGAGAGAAGAACACATCAAACTTTCACTAAAATACACTATCATGGAGGGAGTAGACATAAACCAGTGCCAAAATTTAAAATGTTTGAAATCATAGAGAGACTTTGCTCTGATCACTAAAACATGAAATAAGAGGTCAATAACAAAAGATATATGAAAAAAAATCTCCATTTTAAAGTTAAATGGCAAAAATTTAAATGATCTATGGGTGAAAAAATGAGAAAGTTAGAAAATATTTTGAACTCACTGAAAATAAAAACATGTCAAAATCTAAGAGATGCACTTAAAGCACTGTTTAAATGGAAATGTATAAGTTTAAACACATATATTAGGAAAAGAAAATTATATTTAAAATTAATGATCTAAGTTTCTACTTTATGAAGTTAGGAATCAGTTGATGTAAACACAGATATTTTATAAAATAAAGACATTGGGGTCAACTTCTTTTACTGGAAGAGTTTTCTAACATAAGACCCTCTTTAGCTTTAAAAAAGGAATAAATAAATTATTAAAGAAAACTCTTGGATGTTATGCATTTCTTATTAACAGTTTTTCTATACCTTTTGAGTACTTGTAAATATGAATCAATTTTAATGCCTGTTGTGCATATCCTAGAATGTGGATTACTTTAGATTCATATAGTGTTTAGATATAACTGCATATCTTTGGAATTATATTAGGAATTCTTCATATTAAAGAAATCATGTCCCAATGCCACAGCCTTCACTATGGAGAAAGCCTGGACACTGTTGTTGAACTTCAAAAAGAATTATCCTGTGTAATATATTCTGTTCCATTTTTAGACATATTTTGAAACTATAGATCACAATGAGAAGGTCATCAGAGATTCAAAGAAAAATCTTCAATAGAAGTGGGTTTTGGTTTAATAGTGTCTGCTTTTACATGACTAGCTGTTAAGAGCCCACAAGATTTCCTTGGAAGGCTTCTTGTGTTTATTTAGAATGTTTCTCCTTGGAGAATGCAAGTCTGATTCCTGAAAATGGCTCTCAGTATTCACTGTGGAATAGAAATAAATGAACAACTAAGCCCAAACTCAAAGCTTATCAGAGGAGAAAACTCCACTGAATTCAATGCTGACGTGAAAGTGTTTGCCAAGTCACTAAGGATTTATTTCGGTTTGCTACAGCCAAAAGGTGCCAATTCTAAAAATCCATTTACATGTTAGTGCTGACTATCAAAAGTCCTTTTGTAACTTGTATGGATTCATTTCCCATTACTTATTTATAAAAGTAAGTGCATGAAAGTGGTAATAGACAAATAGGTTTTGTTGCATTGAAACTGTCAGCGACTTTATTTTCAAGCAAAATAACTTTTCTTTTTAAACTTTATTTATTATAACCAGCTGAGCCTTCATCAGTTCACATAAAATAAAGCCATTTTTCTAAAAAATGAAGGCTAATACTTTCCATTTTTAAATAAAACTCATGGGTGTTTTATTAAGATTTTTATGATAGTTTTAACATTTCACAATAATTTTGTTTATTAGAAAAAAGGGAAAGTTATTTATAAATGGAAAATATAAAGTGCAAGTATCTTTGACATTCTATTAATTAGTCATCACTAAAATGATTTATCTTAAGAGTTCATGTATTACAAGAACTGATTTCCATAAGAAGAATGAGATTTGGAAATTTTACAAAATCAAGACAATTAGACCATTCCTTTAAAAGCACTTAATTTAAATGCATATCAGGTCTAAAGATAATTGTAGCAATTATTTCCTTATGAAGAAGAACCTAGATTTCAGCCTATAATTAATCACCTTCCCAGTCACTGAAATATATCATATATTATTTTTAATCCTGGGATGCCATTTTTAGTAGTTATAAAATGTGTGATCAAGAATAGAAGCCTACAGGTAGATAAATGTGAAGCTAATGAAGCTTAACTTTCAGGGCTGTTCACTTTCATGGGTCCCTTCCTGGACCTTGGAAGAAACACTAGCACTGTGTTCATGTGATCCTATGTTTAAAAAAAATGGCAAGAGTAATATTTTAACTTCAATTAGTAGAAGCCCTATACTTTATAAACAGTCATACGTTGCTGGAATGGTTGTGAGAATTTTGGGGATCTAGGAAAGGGAAAGGTGAATCTGTGTTATATTTAGTTGGGTTGTAGAGGAGTGTCTTTATGTAAATTACAGTGATTTCAGTGTCTAGATAGTTTATTGGTAGCCATCTACCATAGAGATAAGTTCCACTCTGCCAACTTACCTAGCATCAAAACACAAAGATACAGATGCTGTTACAATGTGCCCCACGGTAAATCCACTGTATGGGATGTATGTATGTACAGAGTGGAAGAGAAAAAAGGTTTGAAATGAACAGAGTAAGAAGTTATAGAAATCCTTCCAAACATGCAAAATTAAAGTGGAGGATTCAATTCTAATCAATTCTTAGTCAAATTCTCCTATCACTCATATACTTGATAATGTATATGGAATTATGCATACACAGAACTTTTTCATTTATCTTATCTGATGGGAATCATGCAAAAGAAATTATCAGAATTTCCACTTTGTATAACACACATCTGTAGTGGTGCTACAAACAATGGACAAGTCCATGTGTGGAGTCAAATCTTAATAATAAACAAATTTTGATCAACTATAATGGAGGAAACACTGAATTACCTTTTTATTTTCTCTATGGAAAATTTTATTACAGAATTGTGGTCACATGAAGAAGAAATCTGAATGTGTAAGCCAAAAATATGGGAACCGTTAGAGTTGTGTCAGGAGATTAATATTTTTTCTGGATTATATGATGTTTGTGGCAAAATAAATATAATAAATATTTTACAGTTTGTAATTTGTTGCCATTTTATTTCTCAATGCAATAACAATAAGGAAATAAATTACCAAATTTATTATTTATAATTGTATATCCTGTTTTTAAAAGAGATATTAAAATTATAAAAATTTTAGGCTCCAAAACACCTGGTTTGCCCTTATTAAAAATTAATCTTCATATTTGAACAATTAGATCAATATTTTTAGAAATTATGAATTTTTCCAAAGCAAGTCTATTGCCATTCTCCTAAACATAAATGTCTGGGAAATTGCATGACTAAGTTTCTCATTTGTCCCACAGAGAGTCCACTATGTAAAAAAAAAACCTCACATACTGCTTGTAGCAAGCAGAGCTTCCCAAGAAGCTAGTTGGGTTAGGGGAACAAAGAACCCTAAATTTCTGTGCAATTGTGTGGATTGAAAAATAAGCTTAGCAGAATATTTATCAAAGATAATTTAACAAATGTAGGGATATCATTCAATTTTTTTAAAAAGTTGTTTCCCTTGCTATCATTTTGAGTACTACATAATGAATACGAATCCTATTATATAAGAAATTGTAAACTCATATGGTTTATATAATACAAAAAAGCACCTTTAAATAGTAAGTCACTCTACAAAAAATGGGTAGAATTTTTTAAATGTCCCCAAATAGGTTAACTCTAGTTAGACAATCACAGTGCTTAAAAACATTACTGTTCTGTAAGTCTTCCTCTATTTTGCTCAAAGTTCTTGTGTTCCACTGAAACTTTTTCTTTTGTTTACTGGAGAGTTCATATGAGAAAATGCTGTTCATTGTCTATATTATTGTTTCGCTTTCATCTCCAGAGACATGTGACAATGAGAAATCTCATTTTAAATGGAAATAGGAGGATTTCTCTGTATTTTCTTTCATCATCTCAGGGGTATGACTTAAGATACACTTGAATTTCACAGGAGAGCATTTAAAAATAGTCTATATAAATTATTTAACTATAAAATAAAATGCATAAAATTATTTAACTATAAAATAAGATGCATTAAAATAATCAGAAGTTTAAAATTTAATATTCTAAACACCATACTGTTATTAGAAAGTCTGTCATTTTTCTCTCTTCATTAGTTTAATTACATGACAGGAATCTTAGGATCAATGCTTAGCTCACTATTTATTTTAATTAAATGCTCTTTCATTCCCACTCTAATATCTATACAAAGAACTATTTCTTGTATCTTTATATTTTTGCAATAGGGAAACATTTTGTCAAACACTTAACAATATTTTATATAATACACATTAGATATTCTTTGTAAATAAATGACTTCTTGTAAATGACTTGTATGGGGCTTGTAAAGCCATGCTTAGCAAGGGTGTCAATATTGTAAGCTGAGAAGGCTTTGGATGAAGAATGCACCCTGAGAAGTAAAATAGTATTTCATCTTAGAAGGATTTCTACATAGAGAGAGCTAGATGGGTACTTACAGAGGCTTTATTTTCTGTCTTTGAAATTAAATAGTGATATGTGGAATAAGTATCACTTTTTCCCCAATTTTACTGAGATAGAATTGGCATGTTACATTATATAAGTTTAAGGTGCACAAAAAATAATTCGATATCTGTCTATTTTATGAAATGATTACCAGAGTAAGTTTAGTTAATATCCATCACCTCACATAATTACAAAATTTGTTTTTTCCTTCTGATAAGAACTTTCAAGATCTATTCTCTTAACAACTTTCAAATACACAAAACAGTATTGTTAACTTTAGTCATCATGCTGTACTTTATATCCCTGGAACTTATTTATCTTATAACTGTTAGTTTGTGCTTTTTGACCACCTTCACCCAAAACTTGCTCTTCATAACAGATTCAGGAGGAAGAAATATACTTCTTTATATTTGGAAGACATATACTATGTCCAATTGAAATCATTTATCATATTTCCTTTGTTAAAAATTTCTTTCCACTAATTCTGCCTCAAAAATCTCCTTGATTTATCCTTCCACTATGTGATTGGACATATTTCATTGCAAGCTCTTTGTCTCTTCTAATTTTTTAAATTGCTTTATTCCTTAGGCCTCTCTTCTAGGTCTTCTCCACTTCTTTTATAAATTCTCCCCATGGCTTGAATTCACACATAAATCTCAATGAAGAGCAATTCTATATCTCTAGGTCACCCTTCCTTCCAAGTTCCAGACATATGTATCCACCTCTTTCTTGGATGTCTTTATTGAGTATCTCACAACATCAAACTTAACATGACAACAATGAGCCATTCAGACTTCCCTAATTTGAATGTCACAATAAATTTAATCTATAAATTTAAGAATTCATTCATTCTGTTATATAACTAGATATCAAATTCTGTCAATCTACATCTTTAAATATAATTAACCTTCTCACTGACACTTTAATACAATAGCCTACCACCATCTTCCACTTTGCAGCCAGAGTAATTTTCTAACAGTTTCTTGCTTAAATTCTTTAAATGGTTCCCCATTTAGCATAGAGTATATACTAAATAATAAAGCATGGTGTCTTAGCCTGTTTGAGCTTTTATAATGAAGTACAACTGACTGGGTGGCTTAAACAACAGAAATGTATTTTCTCACAGTTTTGGAGGCTAGAAATCCATGATCAAAGTACTAGAAATTTTGGTTTCTTGTGAGAGCTCTCTTCCCAGTATATAGATGGCCACCTTCTCACTATATCCTCACATGGACTTTTCTCCATGCATGTCTACCAGAGAAAGACAGATCAGCTCTCTAGTACCTCTTCTAATATGGATGCTAATATTATTGGATCAGTGTCCCACCCTTATGACCTCATTTAACCTTAATTACTTCCTAATAAAGCCACACGGGGGATTAGGGCCTCAACACGTAAGTTTTAGGGAGACATGTTCAGTCCATAATACATAGTAATGGATCAAGAGCTGGTTTCTGCTGTACAGTCTTTCTCTCTATGCTAAACTTTTTCAATCTATGCGCAACTTGAGTAAATATTTTCATGTTCCTTTTATTCCACAAGTTTTTTTTGTTTGTTTTTTTGAGCAGCTACAATGTTCTAGACAACATTCTCATTATATGGAACAACATCTGAAGGGAAAGCAAACACTGTTTCTGCTTTCATAAAGCTTTCATTCTGGTGGGAAAAGACAGTAAATAAATAACTAAAAGCAATGTCTCTAAAGATATTTCCAAAGCTGGAATATCCTCTACCTCTTTACCTCCCCTGAGCCAGTCATTCTCTCTCTCTCTCCCTCTGTGTACATGTGTGTGTCTCTCTTTCTGCCTCTGTCTCACTTGCAAACACATACACACACATACACACACATCCCCACCTACTCATATTTCAGAGCTTACTTTAGCTCTCTTCTAAAAATCCTTTTCTGGTCACTTCAGACTGAATCAGTTTGCACCTGGCACATGATGTCAAATCACACTATGGCAATAAAACATGCTCACCATTTATTTTAGCAGCTTATTGAATTGACTGTCTCCAGGAAGACAGAAATGATGTAGACCTGTCTGCATCATTGCATGCCCAGTGCAGGAGAGCATAATTTGCCATCCCAAAATGTCTCTTTAACATGCGGATTGTTTTGAGCTGAAAACAACTGAGGTCCAAAAGAATTAGGAAGAACCTTTGACCTTCCCCCTAACTGCCTAAAGAATGTAGATAGAGGGCCTTTTCCATGAAGGGAGCTATCACCCTGGATAACTACAATATGAACTAGGCATGTAGATAGGGAGGAACCTAGTAAAGTCTGTTAAAATTCCTCTCTGCGTCCCACTGTCTCTGTATGGCCCAGCAAACATTTATTTACTAAACATTTGCTTTTCAGTCTCCATGTCAATTGCTTTCCTCCCCTTTGAAGTCCCAAACCACTACACCCAACATCTTTTGCCTTTACCTGAAGATGATATTTAAAGTAAGGTTTTCAGCCATTTTGGCAAGTTACTCAATTTTCCTGGGTCTCTCCCTTGTATATACGGTATTAAACTTCTGTTTGATTTTCTGCTAATTTGTCTCATGTCAATTTTTAGACCAGCCAGAAGAACCTAAAAGGTAGAGGAAAGTTTCTTCCTCCTCAACATCAGCATCTAGCAGTGACTGATATATAATGGACATTTCATAAACACTCACTGAGTATTGTTGAATATTATAACACTTTTCTTACATAGCACTTCTGAAAATATCTTGCTAGGAACACTAATTATTTGGACTAATAATGGGTGTTATCTTGAAAAAAAAGTTTGGTAGCTAATCACTGAATTTAACAGTGTTCAACTATTTACTATAGAAGTACTTACTCAGAGCACTTAATATGAAAATGTGAACCACGGATCATGAAAACACACTGTATCCTCTTTTTCCAAATGATTTTATTGTATAAACTTTCTTTCTCATAGCATCTCTTATATTGATTAATCAGTATAGCTAATTTTAGTCAACAGTCTTCTACAATCTTTTTATTTCTCCACAGTTGGGCCAGAGGTAAGCCTTCCTGCAAGAGTTAATGGTGCCCTTTACTCTCAACATTTGTAGGTTAATGAGTGACAAAATTGTAACACTTCCATAGATCAAAGAATCATACGGAAGTCTTTTTCCAGAACTATTTTATACTAGCTCATTAATACTCACCATCAAAGGCACATGTAGAATATAAAGGTCTATTGTGAAAAGAACTAAATAAATAACCTCATTAAAATTTAACTGAGAGTGCATGTATTAAGGAACAATTAGAGTTTTCATGATAAACACTTTAAGCGATAATTGGTTCCAATGGGAGGTCATAAGATTACAGTTTCTTTGAAACTTGTGGGCTGCTGCAAATAATGTCCGTATACATACAATAATAAAAATAATAACAACAAAAATATTAATATAAAACACTTTATCAATTGACCATAATGAATATGAACAATATCATTAAACTGAACTTTGCAAGATCTATAGTCAATCACAAGGCAAATAACAATCACAGGCAGTAACAAAGAATGATTCTAAAAATTCATCAGAATTAAAGTGCTTATTAAACTTCTGATTAGTCGCTATAAGACATACTTCCTGGTTCAATAAATCTGAGATAAGGAAAGCCTGGGATTAATTATTAAAATGCCATAAATAAGATATTCCCTAACTTTCTCTATTCTCAGCACCCTTAGTGCTTTGTTTTGTTTTATCCCACAGCACCCTCAGGCCAAAAGAAATACATAACCATTTGTTTATTGAGTGGTTAGGTCTAAACTACTTAATAAGTATTTAAGTCCTAAAAACTTAATAACCATTTGAAAAAAAATGAATACAAATCGAGATAAAAGTAATCTTTTAAATCATTGTTAACTAACACCTATTACTTACTGGGATGTATGCAAGCAATTGTTGGGCACTGTAGGACTTCTCAAATTTTGGAATGAGATAGGACACTATCACCCTTATCTCAGATTCGGCATTGACTTTTGTGCAGCACTTGCTTCTCATCACATCAATTATCAAAAACCAAACTATTGACTTGATATTGTTTTTCTTACTTTAACATGAATGACTCGTTTTCAGAATCTGCTTTTTCAGAGCCCTTGAGGTGCTTTTGCAATAGCAGAAAGGTATTGTAGCAAATAGGGTGCTACCACAGGTATTGAAGCAACAGGTATAAGAAGAGCTCCACTCTTATTTGTATATGACCATTACATGATATAATTTTTAAATTATCTACAAACCAACTCTAAAGGACCTACATTTCTGCTCAGTTATAGCATGCTAAATAATTTTTACTATAAATAAAATTTTCTTATATTTTTCATTTATATCACATTCAATATTTTAAAATATTTCAATGTGTAGGTCTGTTTAGGTAGAAAAAATAGGTAGGTTATTTAGGTAGTGTAATGGTTAGATATATATTGTGTCAGGGGTCTCCAAGACCACGTTAACTCACAGAAATCAGAAAATCTGTTACATTCACAGTTACGGTTTATTACTGCACAAAAAAATTAATTAAAGTCAGAAAAGGAAAAAAGAATGTGAGTGAAATTATGGGTAATCAAGAACAAACTTATGGAGTCAAAGAGATGGTGTTTATTTCTCTGAGCAACAATGTATGACAACAGGTATTACCAATCAGGGAAGAATACTGGACCATTCTCTTAGATGTTCAAGCTGATTGACCCTTGACTGTGAGTGCAAGGGTCAAGCTGATACAGCTTGGCACAAAGCCTCAAGCATACAAAAACAGGCATTCACCATTAACCATATTATTAGCATAAACTCTCAGGCTTGGCCCAAGTCCTCAGACATACAAAAGCACTTATCAGGCAGAATACCCAAGGCTCAGAGCTCTATCTAGTTCTACTTCTTTTCCTTGAAATGTACAAGGTTTGAGCAACACAGGCCTGCTGAATTAACCCTTTACTGCACATCTGTAATTTGGCTTTCATATTGATACCAACTGGGTTTTTCTTCAGATAATTTTTTTGTCAGATCATTTTTTCAATCATATTTGTCCCCATTTCATTTTAAACTCTCAGTTTTGTATCTCTTTTTTATCTAAAAACTCTATTTCGGGCTTCCCTGGTGGCGCAGTGGTTGAGAATCTGCCTGCCAATGCAGGGGACACGGGTTCGAGCCCTGGTCTGGGAAGATCCCACATGCCGCGGAGCAACTAGGCCCGTGAGCCACAACTATTGAGCCTGCGCGTCTGGAGCCTGTGCTCCGCAACAAGAGAGGCCACGACAATGAGAGGCCCGCGCACCGCGATGAAGAGTGGCCCCCGCTTGCCACAACTAGAGAAAGCCCTCGCACAGAAACGAAGACCCAACACAGCCAAAAATAAATAAATAAAAATTAAAAACTCTATTTCACATCTTCACTCTTTTTGGAATTAATTAGCTAATTTACATCTTTTTACATAAAAAGTACCCTTTCAAATTCATCAGGTATATTGATATATAAAAATATATCTCACATTGTGTGTGTAAATAGAATTGGGAAATATCAGTTAAGTGTATTTTTAAGCCTCTCAGTATGGAACTTCAATATGAGCTTAAACAGAAAGATCCTCCTCAAACATATGACTTCCTGTTATATTTTTCTTTCTGACTTGAATAGTAAATGGAATTGTCATCCTTCAAATTCTTAACACTAAAAACAACCCACTGAAGTCAATTATGAAGAGAATCTTTTCCTAAGTCAACTGCCAATTAGCTAATTCTACATGTCAATTTGGTTAGTAACACTATGTTTTTATACTTTTATGTATTTATAGAAATTCATTTGTTCGTATAGGTTGAATAAGGTGTTTAAAACTGAATGTAACTCAAAGGTCCTTCTCTGTGATCACCTTATTTTACACACCTTATTTTTCCTTGGCACCTTATTTTTCCTTGGCATCTACACAAAGAAGTTGAAAACTGATATTCATATAAAAACCTGCACACTTATGTGTATAGCAGCTTTATTCATAATTGCCAAAACTTGGAAGCAACCTAGATGCCTTTCAGTATGTGAATGGATAAATAAAATGTAGTACATCTAGACGATGTAATATTATTCAGCACTGAAAATAAATAAGCTGTCAAGCCATGAAAAGAGGCGCAGGAAAATTAAATGTATATTGCTAAGTGAAAGAAGTCAATCAGAAAAGGCTAAATACTGTATGATTCCAACTATATGTCATTCTGGAGAGGCAAAAGTTGGAGACAGGAAAATAATCAGTAGTTGTCATGGGTTGAGTTTGGAAGGAAGAGAACAGACGGAGCACAGAGAATTTTTAGGACATTGAAACCACTCTGTATAATACTGTAATGGTGGATACATGTCATTATATATTTGCAAAAGTCTATAGAATGTACAACACCAAGACTGAGTCCTAATTTAAACTATGGACTCTGGGTTGATAATGATGTATCAATTAAAGTTTATCAACTGTAACAAATGTGCCACTCTTGTTGCGGATGTTGATAATGGTGAAGCTATGCATATATGGAAACAGGGATTATAAGGGAAATCTCTGTATCTTCAAAAGGAAAGTTAATATATGCCTCCTTCTCCTAATTTTGACAAAGAACAATAAGCACCCATATTACATTTAGAGTTTTGTAGCTCTATGCAGCTCTACCACCAATGCCTGGTCCCTGGCTTCTCTACTCTTTTTACTTTTGAATCTAGTTCTATTCTGAGTGTTGAGAAGCCTCATCCTTGCTGAGGCCCAGTCCAGCCTGCAGGTCCATGATTTTTTCATAGCCCTATAAACTTCCTTGGGTGTGCACACCAGCCATGTAGTCCATATTTTGGACTACAGACCCAGAAATATAGGTCCCTGACCCAACACAGGCTCCTGAAATGGGTTCAAGGCCATTTGGGCAGGAAATACTGATGTGTGGTATAGAATCAGGATGGATAACTCCATTGGCCTTTAGAATTCAAACCTTAAAATTGGGTTCAGCCAATGGAGGCTCAGAATGAGTTTATCTAAAGTATACAGCCTAGTTAAGGACCACTCTTACCTAGGTCTAAGGATGGTCTTTCAAATGGTCCTATTTCTGAGGCATATAGATTGGAAGTAATACATCATACACCAGTAGCTCTGGCTCACCCCATACCCTCACAGTTCCATCAGTATTAGCATGATTATACCATCCAAGGATCAAAATCACAAGTAGCAGACATCATATCTGAAAAGTAACCATAGGTTTCCAAATGCAAAACTCCTTCAGATAGTCAGAAAATTACATATCTTCATCCCAGCCATAGGGATGAGCATTCTTTCCCTTTCCACTGGTCTAACAGATGCAGAGAAAATGATTCCTATTTATCCTATGTTGGAGATCTGAGTAGGATTGATATCTTCAGTCATACTTTAAGTTGTCTCAGTTTCCTTTAGTATGTGTGAGTGAACACAAACTATGAATTGTTAAATCAGACTTTGACAGTATCAAGCTTTATAATAAGTTCAAGGATATAAGAAATCAAGAGGCACAGATGAAGTAGAGCGAGGCGTTAAGACACAGGGCTCCTCAGATCACTCTCTATGGCCCAGAGTCATAGATGACATCTTAAATGAGATTTGCAGGTCATTTCACAAAGTGGAGAGTATGTAGCATGTGAAACATGTCCATTTTACATCTACATGTTCACCTAGTTTATGTGACAGTTGTCAGGGAGCTAGGCCCCCTTAATCCATAGATCTTGGGTTTGCTTACCATAAGCAATCCCTAAACCAAGTACATCCTGTTCAAAGCATTCTATAGATGAGGACTCCCATCCTAGCAATGTACTTTTTTAACTTCTACAAAACAGAAAGAGTAAACAAAATGGGGTCCTTCTTCCTTAAAAGATAATGTGGGTTTTTAGAGTTTTTTTGAATGTTTGTTAATTTTTAATAATCTATGCTTTGGAACACTATAGGAGTTCATTTTCCCACATACTGAATACAATTTTTAAAGCTGCAAAGTAATTTATAGGTATTATTTGTTTAATCTACTTTATGGATGTGGAAACTGAAGGAGTGAAGTAAACTGTCATTCAACTCTATAGGATCTGCTTTCTTAACACTTTTTATATAGTACCTAATAACTCAAATAATTTCTGAATTTGCTATTGTGCTCTCCATATTGCATTCTACTACTTAGTTTCTCCTAATTCAACATTTCAATTTTAATAAATTAGGATTTATTTTATTTAAAAACCTCTGTGCATCCAATCTGTGTATCAATTGAATATTATAAAATTGTATGCATATTAAGCAGTAGAGAGTGACAATTATTGTTTTTAAGAAACTGAAGGTCAATTTAACATGTTTTAAAATATTGCTTTAAATGGTCTAAAATTCTCATCTCCTTTTTAATTCAGAAATGTCACAAACTGAGGATTTCTACAAAATGAAAAGATGATGACTGACTCAACTGAAATTTAAATCAGTCAGAGAAAGAGTAGTGGAATTCACAGAAACTCTCATTAACTTAAAGTACTTATTAACTTTCGATTTCCTTTGCATAAATGTACCAACTACAGTGATGATTCATGCATTATATGAATCATCCTTCTGGTTAATTATATTCTAAATTAATCTCTAATGACAGTATAATAATGATACTGTATAATTATAATGTCTATTTTCAGACAACACTTCCACCTTAGAATCAAATTCTTATCCTCAAAACACCAGTTTGTTTATTTTCTTAAGCACATAAATTAAATGGATTCATATTTCTAAAGTTAGTTGGAATATTTGCGTAAGTGAACATAAACTTATTCTATTGGTAGGAGTTATCCTGCAAAGCTCAAATAGCTAAGATGAAGCACTTTGAAAAATTATTTCAAAAAACTGGAAAAAGAAAATATAGATATATAATTCAGTTGGATCTGGCTTTGTTTCTCTGGATTTATATTCATTCAATACCTAACAAATACTTATTTAATATCTGTCACGTGATGAACATTACATCATGGGCTGAAGATCACAGAGAATCAAAGTTTTATTGTCAGAGAGCCACTGTCTCAGTGGCAGGCACAGGCCAAAATTTCCAACTCATAATATAGTAGAATAAGTCTAAATATTGTGTATGTGCAGTGTCCTATGAGAATAGCTAAAATCATCTGGCAGGCTGGTATCAAAGTAAATAAGATTAATTTTGTCAAAGAGAGCATTTTAAAATAAATAAATTGTATTAATTTGAAACAGTGTAAAATTATAGATAACTTTGGAATCTAGTTGCTAATCAAGAAATGAGAGCACTCCCTTTGACAGCTCAGCTGGTACTGTGGAGACCTGTAGTACTTCCCAGTATAGTCACCTTCAGGTCACCGGTTCGATTTCAGCTCAAAGGAGGAGTTGATGTTTTACTAACACAACACTGTAAATCAACTATACTCCAATAAAAATTAAAAAAAAAACACACACTTTACATATAGAAAAAAAAGAAATGAGAGTACTTCAAGCATCTGTGGCTTTAGAATTTCACACTGAAATTTCTATGTGAATATCAATTTGTAAGTACATAATACAAGAAACGAGGCATGGGATATCTACATAGACTCTGTTCTATCTATATTTTTTCTTCTATTTATCTAAATATAATTATCAAACAGTAGATCAATACAGAAATAAACATTATAGTAAATGGCTTTTGGCCTTTGACTTTCATCATTTTAATAATTCTGATGTTAACATATGACTATGGTGTAAGACACCATCTGTTTTCAGTTTTGGAAAAATTCCCATATCCATACACTAAAATTATTAAAATGTTAAAAAATAATAATCTGGTAAGATTGACTCCAAGATCAATTTTGGTCTTCTAGTTTAATGTCAAACTTCTAAAAATTAGTTGCTCTTCTGTGAGCTCAATAATTTCTACTTTTCCAGTAAAATTTTAAAATTTGGATGGCTTTACAGTCATGCTGATTGGAAATGCTGACTTTAGGATTCAGGACACACATAACAAATAATTGCCTGAGTTTAAAGCACAATGTTATTTCCTAGTGATACATTAACCACTTGCAACTCTACAGAGATTGGCTTTAGCAGCAGTACCATGAAAGTGTACAGTGATGACTGTCTAGTGAAACCTGAGCAGTTTAACACATCTCTATCTTTAAGTATGATTTTTCTAAATCACTGATGTTGTAATGCAATCTCATATTTAGCTATTATTCTTTCAAATAAATGTGTTCAATTTGGAGCTTTATATACTTGGGGTAATAAAAAATATATAAAATTCAAAATTCATATAATAATATGAATATATATATATTCATGACTAAAATATATGTCTCATGAATGACAATAATGACCAATCATTAATTTATACTTGATTTTTTAGTTTCCTTCTGTAATTTAAAAAGGAATTACATTTTTGTTTGAATCTTAATAAGCTATTACATTGCAACTCATTATAATTTCAACCTTTTTCTTTAATCATGATTTGAAGCAGGATAACACATTAATAAAAGACTAGGTTTTCGAGTTTGAGAGCCCTAGTTTGGAGTCAAATTTACATTAATTACCATCAATGTTGACATTGGAAAAGTTATATAACATATTTAGGCTACATCAACCATAAAATTGGGTATGTACCATATAAGTTTGTTTTTATAATCATTTCTGAGCACAAAGTAAATACTCAATAAATGTTAGCTTTAAAATAGTTTACTAACTCAAATAGTCATGGCTTCTTCCTTCAATGTAATATCAATTATATTTGAATATCAGAAATTTACAGGATGAATCAAAAGTCACCCTCAAACAACAGAAACTCATCCCCTTCCAATCAATAGAAAACACAAAGTCACTTCAACTAAATCAAATTCAAAATCTAGCATCATCTACTTCTACTTTGGAAGTATTAAGCCTCAAGAAAAAGTCACTAACAAAGAACAATCTAACAACAAGAACCACCTGGATAATCTATAAAATCGTACTTTTTTTAGTCCATCAGAGAGCTTAGAATGCAAGGTCACTTGAACTAAAATCCGAAGAGTGACATGCCTCTCTATGCAGATATGGTTCATATGGATTATTTTATCTTGGCAGAGCATGAAAAGAAGGGGTAGCCATAATAGAGGCTTGTAGGAAAACAGCTGAATTTTTAAAAAATTCTGAAAGGCCAAGTGGAAGCTAGTATGAAAGTTTAAAATCTCTGGGAAACCCAGAAACAAGGTAACTCTGTACATACCTGCTTGCCAACTCTTTTACATAGTCTTCCACTGACTGCTAAGAGGAGAAGTGGGGAAGAAAACCCCCTGAGGAAAGAGGACTATGAGATGGAGCTTACCTGTCTAGGCAATGTCACCTGCCAGAAAGGTGAGAAGAGTGCTAAAGGACAACAATGGTTTGGGGTATTTTAAAGCTAGGGAATTTATCTAATCTATGGCTAGCAGATGTTGGGTGCAGTTTCATGGGGCATGAAAAGCAGGCAGGCTCTAAATTGATTTAAAAATATTCTAATTGAGCTATATTTAAAGCAGCTGGATGTGTAGGATTTGAGTTTGGTGCTGGTGGGCTTTGAGCTAACAGTCCTAGCCTGCTATGAAGAAGTAAACAATATAGAGATCAATATGCATGGACCAATTAGCCCATTTATATAACAAAGCCAGAGAAAGCTATCTGCCCTCTGGGACCTATATGAGTACCAGTGGTTTTCGATTAATGGCGAATGGAGAGGAAATCCTACTGTGCCCTTGACCCTGCTCTGATTTTGTCAGGAGTTGTGTGTGGATTTGATAGGTGTTATTTCCAGACAAAAGTTTTTAGGAGCCAGTGCATGATTTTTGCTCTTTCCATTGCCATGCTAGTCAGTGTTCATGATGAAGGCTCAGTCTGCTTCCATGAGTGAGCTCAACAGAGAACAGAACACCAACTAAGCCAAGATGAATCTACAGTGTGAGCAATAAGTCATCCTTGTTTTAATTTACAAAGATTTGGGGGTTGTTTATTGTCACAGCATAAATTAGCCAAACCTGACTAGAACACTGCAAATGAATTTTGGTCCTAATTCTGATTTGGTCATTTGTTCATGAAAATTATATTTGACATTTTACTGAGAGGATGTGATTTCTAATGAATTACCCATAATTGAAATTTTTTGTGAATTCACTTTTGAAATAATATTGAAGCAGGCATTTTGTTTTGTTTTGTTTTGTTTTATAAGTGCTAGTCTTTTTTACTGACTCAACCTCATTTCACCATTAAGGACATTATATGTCTGAGCTTACTTTCTCAACTTTGTGTAATACAAGTGGCATCTTGAGCTCTCAGACCAGACACAATTCTGTCTTATGCCTACTCTAAAATTTTTTTTTTTTGGCCTACTCTAAATTTGTATCACAAGTCACAGGTTGTTTTGTCATGAATTCATCATTGAATAATATTTGTATCTTCAAAACTGTAATATAATTAAAAATAAATATTAAGATAGTTTAGAAATCCACATATTTTATATATATATATATATATATATATATATCCAGGACATATTGTAATTGTACTTCACCTCAATAACACCAATAGATAGCTTGTATTTCTTAATGAGGATTTTGCTGTGTAATGTGAAGGAAGCATAGTAAAACAGGAATGTTTCTAAAAATATTCTTTGACCACCTTTTCAATTATATTACAGTGTCACTATAATTTTATTGGTCTTAAAATCCTACAATTTTTTAAAACAAATATCTCTTACATTTATCTCTTTTCATGCTCATCTGTACCTCCTTTTTCCTGCCCATTTTATCTTAGATCTGGAACACAGAAAGAGTCCACTGTCTCCTTAATCTTCCTAGTGAAACATTCCTATCTACCTAAACATCTTTTTAATTTCAATTCCATATTAAATTACTTCTAATAATTACTGTAAGATAAAACCCAGTTGGAATCTCTTCCCCCACCGCTTCTAACACTAGAAAATCATAGCTTATCACTTTTCACAATGAATTTTCCTTTCCAGAGAATTTCAGTTTCCTTCTCCCAACATCCACTCAAAATCCTCTCCATTTTACAAACCTGTAAACTCCTTGATGTTAGGAAGTCTAGATTTGCCAGCAGAGCGTTTCATAGGTCACTGATGTTCAGTACATATATGATTAGATCTCTCTATACAGAATACCCAGAAGCTCTAAATCTTACTTTATCTAATTTCAGAGTATGAATTGCCCCTATGGGTATCATGCAGAAATGGCATAGTCATTATGCTACCCGTGCAATGGTTAAATCACTCCTGGATGTTACTTAATTTATAAATTAAATTAAATGCTTTTTCTATGTGATCTATTCTGTCCTTTTCTCAGAACTTCACATTTTTTTTGTTTAGTTGTTTCAGAGTCAAATTTAAAACTATCATTCAGAATATCATATATGTATGTATGTATATATGCATACACACACATTATTTTTTAGAACAAATTTAGGTTCACAGCAAAATTGAGCGGAAGATACAGAGATCTTTTACAGAATACTTTTTTATAGAATGTCTTTTTTACAGAATATCTTTCAACACTAATAATCTAGAAAAAGGAAAGCATCTGCTCTATCTTGAAGCCAGTCATGCTTACATTTTTCATATAACGTGTCTTATAGAAAAACTCTCTCTTTACCATCCAGTAAAATGTATCAAGCATGTTAAAATACAATTGTAACTAAAGGATAGACCCTTCATTTCTCTCAACAAGAAAGCTTGTTGAAAGAAACTATCATGTGGAGCTGAAGAAAATATAAGATCTTGCTTTGAGGTATAAGATGCAACATATAATGCTAATCAGAATATCAGAGAAAATAAAAAAGAAAATAAATTCAAAAATAAAAGGTGCTAAACAAGTGCCAAGAATTTTGGGCAGTAGATCAAACCTAAAAAATTGATAAAATATTTTATATTATTGTCATGAATTTTAAGACCTAGGTGTTTGTTTTTATATTTTAATATCTCTGGAAACATTTGGTTTCTTATAGTTCATGATTCATTGATAATTGGATGCATTCTTTATTTCTTGGTGGTACATAAAATAATGGCTTGTGTTATTATAAACTGCAACTAACATTTCATGAAATATGGTAAATATAGGAAATGTTTTAAGGTGTGTAGTAAAAATCTATTTTACAATTGATATCATGATTCCATTCAGAATTCATTCATTTCTAAAACATCTAACTTAATATTATATTATGAAATGTGTATAATTTACATGATCAAAAGGAATTGTCAATAATCCTAAAAAGCACTATTCCTACATATATATTAAACATTCCAGGAAACATTAACACTAGAGCATTTCTGAACCATCTTTTAAAATATATATATATAGTAGTTTGAAATGCAGCATTTAAATATTTTACATTTTGGTATTATGAAATATTTATACTCACACTCCCACAAATTGAAAGAATAAGGTCAGCAAAAGCTGTGAAAGACAAATGTCTCACTTACAAGATTGTCTTTGGAAATAGAATGTGAAAATTTATCCCCACAAAATAGATTAGTGCATGAATTCACTCCATACATTGAGATTTAAATATTGAAATTTGGCTGAAAAATACTCATGTTTTCTGATTTTAGTTTAGAGGGTTATCTATTATTATAATGTACCTTAAGTTTAAAACTCATGTTTTTACATACATAGATAGCCATCTACTATTTTTAATACTAAATAGTTAAGTCAGATTCTCAGGCTGTGGTGAACTTTTTTGTTATTCTATTATGATAGTTTTGACATAAAAAAAGATTTATATTTCTGAAATATATTGGCACAAAACCTCAAATACAAGTAAATAAAAGGTCCATGATTTTAAATTTATTTTATTTTATCTATTAAAGCTGCCAAAGTTCAATCATACATTATTTATATCCAAATATTTTATACTGCAGTTTTCATAACCATACACTTATATAAAGTAATATGGACAGTTTATAGATAAAAAATAATAAAATAATCATGTACCCACTAAAATCAAGTGAATAGCATTAACTTTGAACTCCATGAGTGTACCTTCAGAAAGCATTGTTCTCCCTCTGCCCAGAAATGTCTGCTATTCTGAAATTTTGTTAATAATTTCCATGTTCCTTTTCAGTCCCCAAATGGCATACTATTAAATTTTGTACACTTTGACCTGTATGAATTTTTTCATTAAAAAAATATTTAAAATTACACTTCTATATAATAACAGTAGATCTACTATTCCTTCATAAAGTTTCTTGCTTCTCACCCACCTCTAATTGTTCATGTACTTCAGCCTTATCACCAAAGTGAAAAATCCCTTGCTAAATGTCAAGAAGAAAGATACCTAATCTATGTAGCATGAACTGCTGTTCATTGCCATTGCTTTTGTTCAGCCACATAGAGTTGCTGGTGAAAACTGGTCCATTGCAGCCTAATGCACTCTTGTCCATTGCTACAATAATGATAGAACTGCAATGGTGTGCATTTCTTTAATGCAAATCATGGAGAATACATATGAGTTTAGTTGGATAAGGCAAGTTACAACTCAAGGAATTTCAACACAGACATTGGCTTCAGCTTTCTGAAAATTAGACCCTTCACAGAAGCAATAGCATCAGAGAATAGAGGCTTCTTTGCCAGCTGGACGTGTGTTTTTTTGTTATTTGGGCTTTCCAATTCTATACTTCTGCTGTTATAAAATGGAAACCATTGTGAAGAAGAGTAAAATTTTGATTTGCCATCATAAAGGCATGGACAGGAATAGGTCCAGTATTGCTCTTGCATTTCACTTACCTGCCTTCCTTATTGACTTCATCTATTTTCATTTCTTCTTCTGCCTTTTGATACTGATTAAGTATGTTTTCTCCACATAATTATGTTATCTCCACATAATTATGTTATCAAATTTTTAATAATTAAGTTATGGTATATTAATATATAAAATTGCCTAAAATTTTATTCTGAATTGTGCAGTAGCCCTTTCTTAGAGATATACTTTTCCTCTGAATCTTCTAGATTAAGAATCAGTAAATTTGAGTGCCTTCCGGGTCCCCACGGTGGTCTCTGGAGACCTGGGGCCCGAGGTCGGCCTCCACCCTCCCGGACAGCCGGCGTTCTGGCGAGCAGCGAGGGAGGCCTTGGTGGGAAGGACGCGCAGGGCCGACGCAGATTTATTTTTGATGTTAGCATATGGCTGGCAAAAAATTCACAACCATCAAAAGGTTTTTGGGAGGAGAGAAGATGGCGGACGAGTAAGACGCGGAGATCACCTTCCTTCCCACAGATACAGTAGAAATATATCTACACGTGGAACTGCTCCTACAGAACACCAACTGAATGCTGGCAGAAAACGTCAGACCTCCCAAAAGGCAAGAAACTCCCCATGTACTTGGGTAGGGCAAAAGAAAAAAGAAATAACAGAGACAAAAGAATAGGGACGGGACCTGCACCAGTGGGAGGGAGCTGTGAAGGAGGAAAGATTTCCACGCACTAGGAAGCCCCTTCGTGGGCAGAGACTGTGGGTGGCAGAGGGGGGAAGCTTCGGAGCCACGGAGGAGAGCGCAGCCACATGGGTGCGGAGGGAAAAGCGGAGAGATTCCCACACAGAGGATCAGTGGCGACCAGCACTCACCAGCCCAAGAGGCTTGTCTGCTCACCCGCCGGGGCGGGCGGGGCTGGGAGCTGAGGCTCAGGCTTTGGTTGGATCGCAGGGAGAGGACTGGGGTTGGCGGCGTGAACACAGCCTGAAGGGGTTAGTGCACCACAGCTAGCCGGGAGGGAGTCTGGGAAAAAGTCTGCAGCTGCCGAAGAGGGAAGAGACTTTTTCTCACTTCTTTGTTTCCTGGTGCGTGAGGAGAGGGGATTCAGAACGCTGCCTAAACGAGCTCCAGAGACGGGCGACAGCCGCGGCTATCAGCGCGGGCCCCAGAGACGGGTGTGAGATGCTAAGGCTGCTGCTGCCGTGACCAAAAAGCCTGTGTGCGAGCACAGGTCACTCTCCACACTGCCCCTCCCGGGAGCCGGTGCAGCCCACCACTGCCAGGGTCCCGTGATCCGGGGACAACTTTCCCGGGAGAACGCACTGCGCGCCTCAGGCTGGTGCAACGTCATGCTGGCCTCTGCCGCTGCAGGCTCGCCCCACCTCCTCTGTACCCCTCCCTTCCCCCAGCCTGAGTGAGCCAGAGCCCCCGAAGCAGCTGCTCCTTTAACCCCGTTCTGTCTGGGTGGGGAACAGACGCCCTCAGGCGACCTACACGCAGAGGCGGGTCCAAATCCAAAGCTGAACCCCGGGAGCTGTGCGAACAAAGAAGAGAAAGGGAAATCTCTCACAGCAGCCTCAGAAGCAGTGGATTAAAACTCCACAAACAACTTGATGTGCCTGCATCTGTTGAGTACCTGAATAGACAACGAATCATCCCAAATTCAGGAGGTGGACTTTGGGAGCAGGATATATTAATTTTTCCCCTTTTCCTTTTTTTGTGAGTGTATATGTATATGCTTCTGGGTGAGATTTTGTCTGTATAGCTTTGCTTTAGAATAGCTTTATTTTACTTCACTATATTATAGCCTCTTTCTTTCTTTCTTTCTTTCTATTTTTTCTCCCTTTTACTCTGAGCCGTGTGGATGAAAGTCTCTTGGAGCTCCAGCCAGGCATCAGGGCCGTGCCTCTGAGGTGGGAGAGCCAACTTCAGGACACTGGTCCACAAGAGACCTCCCAGATACATGTAATACCAAACGGCAAAAATCTCTCAGAGATCTCCATCTCAACATCAAGACCCAGCTTCACTCAACGACCAGCAAGCTACAGTGCTGGACACCCTATGCCAAACAACTAGCAAGACAGGAACACAGCCCCATCCACTAGCAGAGAGGCTGCCTAAAATCATAATAAGGCCACAGACACCCCAAAATACACCACCAGACGTGGACGTGCCCATCAGAAAGACAAGATCCAGCCTCATCCACCAGAACTCAGGCACTAGTTCCCTCCACCAGGAAGCCTACACAAACCACTGAACCAACCTTAGCCACTGGGGACAGATACCAAAAACAATGGGAACTACGAACCTGCAGCCTGTGAAAAGGAGACCCCAAACACAGTAAGATAAGCAAAATGAGATGACAGAAAAACACACAGCAGATGAAGGAGCAGGGTCAAAACTCACCAGACCTAACAAATGAAGAGGAAATAGGTAGTCTACCTGAAAAAGAATTCAGAATAATGATAGTAAGGATGATCCAAAATCTTGGAAATAGAATAGACAAAATGCAAGAAACATTTAACAAGGACGTAGAAGAACTAAAGAGGAACCAAGAAAAGATGAAAAACACAATAAATGAAATTAAAAATACTCTAGATGGGATCAATAGCAGAATAACTGAGGCAGAAGAAAGGATAAGTGACCTGGAAGATAAAATGGTGGAAATAACTACTGCAGAGCAGGATAAAGAAAAAAGAATGAAAAAAACTGAGGACAGTCTCAGAGACCTCTGGTACAACATTAAACGCACCAACATTCGAATTATAGGGGTCCCAGAAGAAGAAGAGAAAAAGAAAGGGACTGAGAAAATATTTGAAGAGATTATAGTTGAAACCTTCCCTAATATGGGAAAGGATATAGTTAATCAAGTCCTGGAAGCACAGAGAGTCCCATACAGGATAAACCCAAGGAGAAACACGCCAAGACACATATTAATCAAACTGTCAAAAATTAAATATAAAGAAAACATATTAAAAGCAGAAAGGGAAAAACAACAAATAACACACAAGGGAATCCCCATAAGGTTAACATCTGATCTTTCAGCAGAAACTCTGCAAGCCAGAAGGGAGTGGCAGGATATACTTAAAGTGATGAAGGAGAAAAACCTACAACCAAGATTACTCTACCCAGCAAGGATCTCATTCAGATGTGATGGAGAAATTAAAACCTTTACAGACAAGCAAAAGCTGAGAGAGTTCAGCACCACCAAACCAGCTTTACAACAAATGCTAAAGGAACTTCTCTAGGCAAGAAACACAAGAGAAGGAAAACACCTACAATAACAAACCCAAAACATTTAAGAAAATGGGAATAGGAACATACATATCGATAATTACCTTGAATGTAAATGGATTAAATGCTCCCACCAAAAGACACAGGCTGGCTGAATGGATACAAAAACAAGACCCATATACATGCTGTCTACAAGAGACCCACTTCAGACCTAGAGACACATACAGACTGAAAGTGAGGGGATGGAAAAAGATATTCCATGCAAATGGAAATCAAAAGAAACCTGGAGTAGCAATTCTTATATCAGACAAAATAGACTTTAAATTAAAGAATATTACAAGAGACAAAGAAGGACACTATATAATGATCAAGGGATCGATCCAAGAGGAAGGTATAACAATTGTAAATATTTATGCACCCAACATAGGAGCACCTCAATACATAAGGCAAATACTAACAGCCATAAAAGGGGAAATCGACAGCAACACAATCATAGTAGGGGACTTTAACACCCCACTTTCACCAATGGACAGATCATCCAAAATGAAAATAAATAAGGAAACACAAGCTTTAAATGATACATTAAACAAGATGGACTTAATTGATATTTATAGGACATTCCACCCAAAAACAACAGAATACACATTTTTCTCAAGTGCTCATGGAACATTCTCCAGGATAGATCATATCTTGGGTCACAAATCAAGCCTTGGTAAATTTAAGAAAATTGAAATCGTATCAAGTATCTTTTCCGACCAGAACGCTATGAGACTAGATATCAATTACAGGAAAAGAGGTGTAAAAAATACAAACACATGGAGGCTACACAATACACTACTTAATAACGAAGTGATCACTGAAGAAATCAAAGGGGAAATCAAAAACACCTAGAAACAAATAACAATGGAGACATGATGACCCAAAACCTACGGGATGCAGCAAAAGCAGTTCTAAGTGGGAAGTTTATAGCAATACAATCCTACCTTAAGAAACAGGAAACATCTCAAATAAACAACCTAACCTTGCACCTAAAGCAATTAGAGAAAGAAGAACAAAAAAACCCAAAAGTTAGCAGAAGGAAAGAAATCATAAAGATCAGATCAGAAATAAATGAAAAAGAAAGGAAGGAAATGTTAGCAAAGATCAATAAAACTAAAAGCAGGTTCTTTGAGAAAATAAACAAAATTGATAAACCATTAGCCAGAATCATCAAGAAAAAAAGAGAGAAGACTCAAATCAATAGAATTAGAAATGAAAAAGGAGAAGTAGCAACTGACACTGCAGAAATACAAACGATCATGAGAGATTACTACAAGCAACTCTATGCCAATAAAATGGACAACCTGGAAGAAATGGACAAATTCTTAGAAATGCACAACCTGCCGAGACTGAACCAGGAAGAAATAGAAAATATGAACAGACCAATCACAAGCACTGAACTTGAAACTGTGATTAAAAACCTTCCAACAAACAAAAGCCCAGGACCAGATGGCTTCACAGGCGAATTCTATCAAGCATCTAGAGAAGAGCTAACACCTATCCTTCTCAAACTCTTCCAAACTATTGCAGAGGGAGGAACAGTCCCCAGCTCATTCTACGAGGCCACCATCACCCTGATACCAAAACCAGACAAAGATGTCACAAAGAAAGAAAACTACAGGCCAATATCACTGATGAGCATAGATGCAAAAATCCTCAACAAAATACTAGCAAACAGAATCCAACAGCACATTAAAAGGATCATACACCATGATCAAGTGGGGTTTATCCCAGGAATGCAAGGATTCTTCAATATACGCAAATCAATCAATGTGATACACCATATTAACAAATTGAAGGAGAAAAACCATATGATCATCTCAATAGATGCAGAGAAAGCTTTCGACAAAATTCAACACCCATTTATGTTAAAAGCCCTGCAGAAAGTAGGCATAGACAGAACTTTCCTCAACATAATAAAGGCCATATATGACAAAACCCACAGCCAACATTGTCCTCAATGGTGAAAAACTGAAACCATTTCCACTAAGATCAGGAACAAGACAAGGTTGCCCACTCTCACCACTATTATTCAACATAGTTTTGGAAGTGTTAGCCACAGCAATCAGAGAAGACAAAGAAATAAAAGGAATCCAAATCGGAAAAGAAGAAGTAAAGCTGTCACTGTTTGCAGATGACATGATACTATACATAGAGAATCCTAAAGATGCTACCAGAAAACTCCTAGAGCTAATTAATGAATATGGTAAAGTTGCAGGATACAAAATTAATGCACAGAAATCGCTTGCATTCCTATACACTAATGACGAAAAATCTGAAAGTGAAATTAAGAAAACACTCCCGTTTACCACTGCAACAAAAAGAATAAAATATCTAGGAATAAACCTACCTAAGGAGACAAAAGACCTGTATGCAGAAAATTATAAGACACTGATGAAAGAAATTAAAGATGATACAAATAGATGGAGAGATATACCATGTTCCTGGATTGGAAGAATCAACATTGTGAAAATGACTCTACTACCCAAAGCAATCTACAGATTCAATGCAATCCCTATCAAACTACCACTGGCATTTTTCACAGAACTAGAACAAAAAATTTCACAATTTGTATGGAAACACAAAACACCCCGAATAGCCAAAGCAATCTTGAGAACGAAAAATGGAGCTGGGGGAATCAGGCTCCCTTTCTTCAGACTATATTACAAAGCTTCAGTAATCAAGACAGTTTGGTACTGGCACAAAAACAGAAATATAGATCAATGGAACAGGATAGAAAGCCCAGAGATAAACCCACACACATATGGTCACCTTATCTTTGATAAAGGAGGCAAGCATATACAGTGGAGAAAAGACAGCCTCTTCAATAAGTGGTGCTGGGAAAATTGGACAGGTACATGTAAAAGGATGAAATTAGAACACTCTCTGAAACCATGCACAAAAATAAACTCAAAATGGATTAAAGACCTAAGTGTAAGGGCAGACACTATCAAACTCTTAGAGGAAAACATAGGCAGAACACTCTATGACATACATCACAGCAAGATTCTTTTTGACCCAGCTCCCAGAGAAATGGAAATAAGAATACAAATAAACAAATGGGACCTAATGAAACTTAAAAGCTTTTGCACAGCAAAGGAAACCATGAACGAGACCAAAAGACAACCCTCAGAATGGGAGAAAATATTTGCAAATGAAGCAACTGACAAAGGATTAATCTCCAAGATTTACAAGCAGCTCATACAGCTCAATAACAAAAAAACGAACAACCCAATCCAAAAATGGGCAGAAGACCTAAATAGACATTTCTCCAAAGAAGATATACAGATTGCCAACAGACACATGAAAGAATGCTCAACATCATTAATCATTAGAGAAATGCAAATCAAAACTACAATGAGATATCATCTCACACCAGTCAGAATGGCCATCATCAAAAAATCTAGAAACAATAAATGCTGGAGAGGGTGTGGAGGAAAGGGAACACTCTTGCACTGTTGGTGGGAATGTAAATTGATACAGCCACTATGGAGAACAGTATGGAGGTTCCTTAAAAAACTACAAATAGAACTACCATACGACCCAGCAATCCCACTACTGGGCATATACCCTGAGAAAACCATAGGTCAAAAAGAGTCATGTACCAAAATGTTCATTGCAGCTCTATTTACAATAGCCAGGACATGGAAGCAACCTAAATGTCCATCGACAGATGAATGGATAAAGAAGATGTGGCACATATATACAATGGAATATTACTCAGCCATAAAAAGAAATGAAATGGAGGTATTTGTAATGAGGTGGATGGAGTTAGAGTCTGTCATACAGAGTGAAGTAAGTCAGAAAGAGAAAAACAAATACAATATGCTAACACATATATACAGAATCTAAGGAAAAAAAAAAAAAAAAGAGGCCATGAAGAACCTAGTGGCAAGACGGGAATAAAGACACAGACCTACTAGAGAATGGACTTGAGGATATGAGGAGGGGATGGGGTGAGATGTGACAGGGTGAGAGAGTGTCATGGACATATATACACTACCAAATGTAAAATAGATAGCTAGTGGGAAGCAGCCGCATAGCACAGGGAGATCAGCTCGGTGCTTTGTGACCACCTAGAGGGGTGGGATGGGGAGGGTGGGAGGGAGGGAGATGCAAGAGGGAAGAGATATGGGAACATATTGTATATGTATAACTGATTCACTTTGTTATAAAGCAGAAGCTAACACACCATTGTAAGGCAATTATACTTCAATAAAGATGTTTAAAAAAAAAAAAAGAATCAGTAAATCTTTTCTGTGAAGGTACAGATATTAAAATTTCTAGGCTTTTCACGCCATACAGTTTCTATCCCAACTACTTAACTCTGTTCGTGCAATACGAAAGCCACCACAGACAATATCTGTATTAACAAGAGTGGTTGTGTTCTCATAAACCTTTATTTATGAACATTATAATTTGAATTTAATTCTATAATTAATATGTATGTATCCTGAAATAGTCTTTGTTTTTTAACTCTTTAAAATTGTAAAAACAAGTCTTAGGTGTGAGCTGTGCAAAAACAGGCAGTGAGCCAGATTTTGCCCATAGCAGTATTTTTCCAGCCTCTGTTCTAGATCTGTACTCCTCAATCCTAGTTGCATGTTGGAACTAGGGCCTAAACATCAATTAAATCATAATCCCCATTAATAGGGTCTCCTAGTCTTCATTATATTTTTAAAGTTTCCTGGGTGATTTCAGTATTGAGATTCTAATCTATACTAGTAAAAAGTCTTAAAAAAAAAATTCACTGGTTGATTTTCTCCCCTCTCTATTCATTCGCAAATAATAGGTACCTAAACTCAATTAGTTTGTGTGGCAAAAGTGTGAGGGAATTGCAGATTGCTCTGATCACTCACTCTCCACTCTGTGAGTAGGTGAATATTCTTCTTAGATCTGGAATTGGACGTCCAGTTGAGGTATACATATCTTAGTCCTAGTCTCCTTTTCTAGTAAGATATGTTAGTATCTTCTTCCTATCCCTAACCTCCTGGTGGTCTGATGCTCCAAGACAATGTAATACATTGAAAACTGCTTTTGGATATAAACTGTTACCCTGTTCTCTTTCTATCTGACAATCCCAACCAAACTTGACTCACAAAATCTAAAACCATAGATTGTATCAATCCATCCCCCTCACAATCCTTGCTTCATGTTCACTTATAGTCTAGGATTTATGGTCTCCATCTGGGTGCAGTAAGATTTTAGCACAGCTGAAGGTAAGGTGGCAGCTGTCAGATGCCAAATGTCTCCAAAAGATCACTAGAAAAGACTGCTGACCAAGAAAAGCTGTGTAGTAGGCTTACTGCAGTATGGGGGATGCTATTTTGACTGAATCTTAGTAGTATCTCAGAAGTGTGAAGTCACAGGAGTATACATAAATGATCTTAGGGACTAGGTTGAATGATTTTTAAGGTGGATTTTGCAAGGTGGAAAACTCACAGTTAGGAAGTTTACACCATAATAGTTTTAGCTTAAGACTCATGGTGAGGTGTCTTGAAGTGAGCCCTGATGATCAGAAAAAAGTTTTGAAAAGTAAGGTATTTTAGTTCTTTTCCCAATCTTATCTTCTAGAAACAAGAACTTTTTAGGGCAAATTGCTAAATTGTTTTTGCCAGGTCACAGTAGTATTTAGTTTAGGGACAGGAAATTATGTTGCTATCAGTTCTCAAGGCAAATAGAATAGAGAAAACAGCATTCTGCTTACTTTATAAAACAACTCTTCAGAAAAGTGAGTGGGCAATGCAGTTTTAAGTTTGTTTAGGCCCTAAAAGTCTGAATCACAGAGACCATGATGGAAAGTTACAAAGCATGTTTTGTGTTCTTAGGTCAGGTTTATTTCATATTGTAAAGTATCAATTCCAGGAGTTAAAATATGAGAGAGTGGCATGGACATATATACACTACCAAACGTAAAATAGCTAGCTAGTGGGAAGCAGCTGCATAGCACAGGGAGATCATCTCGGTGCTTTGTGGCCACCTAGAGGGGTGGGATAGGGAGGATGGGAGGGAGATGAGAGAGGGAGGAGATATGGGGATATATGTATATGCATAGCTGATTCACTTTGTTATAAAGCAGAAACTAACACACCATTGTAAAGCAATTATACTCCAATAAAGATGTTAAAAAAAAAGATATTTTCAACCTATTTTATATCATAGTTAGTTATGAATTATTCCTGATTCTATAATTAGGTGGTCTGATGTGCTTTTTTAATACCAACAAGAAACTTTCCAATTTTTAGCAGACACTGATTGGGTGTCCTACAAATCTAACTGCATTCTCACACCATCTGGCTGGAGATAGTGTCACATCCCACAGGTTAAGTGCTCAGTCTTACAAGAATACCTCCATTTCAGATGCCAATCACAAGTACAGATTGGTAACCTGTGCTTCTGACTAACTGGCTAAAAATCAGAGGTTCCCATGACCCCCTCCCTCAGGTTCAATTAATTTGCTAGAGTGGTTCACAGGACACAGGAAATCTGTTTACTTACTAGATTACAGGTTTATTACAAAGGATATTAAAGGATACGAATAAACAGCCAGATGAAAAGATACATAGGTGAGGTCCCATCGGGCCTATAACAAGGAACTCTGTCCTTGTGGAGTTTGGGGTACACCACCCTCCCAGCAATAAGATGTGTTCTGGTTCACCAGCCTGGTGAACCAAGCTCTCCAAACCCTGTCCCTTTGGATTTTTTATTAAGGCTTCATGACATAGGCATAATTGATTAACTCATTGGTTACTGATGATTGAACTCAATCTCCTACAGTCCCTCTCCCCTCCTGGAGTTGGTCAAGGGGTGGGACTGAATGTTCCAATCCCCTAATCACGTGGTTGCTTCCCCTAGCAACCAGGCCCCATCCTTAGGTTGCCTAGGAACTTTCCAAAAGTCACCTCATTACAATACAATAGACAACTTTATTGCTCTTATCTCTTAGGAAATTCTAAGTGTTTTAGGAGCTCTGTGCCGGGAATGGAGACAAAGACAAAACATATTATTTCTTGTTATAAATCACAATATCACAGGTTGCCTGCCACTGCTTTTACTGGTGTAGAGAGTTTTCTTTTCATATATCTATTTATGGGTATTTTATAAGAAGTTAGAAGTCTGCTAAACTGTATAACATTTTGAAACGAAATTGCCTATGTAATAACTTGTAAGATCATACACATACAGATCACTAACAGTCCAGTATATGTAGGCACAAAACCACTGGTGTGGTAAGTAGTTTTTATGTGAGAGTAGCTCTGTTGAGAAGAATATCAATGTCATAGATAAACAACCCACACTGACCTGGCAGTGAGGGAGCAACGGGAAATGAATACCCCAACATCACTCTCCTTCCTACTTTCAACCTCCTGGTTTCATGAGCTGAAATAAACCAGAAATCAGAGTCGTTTGAAGAAGTCCATTCTTGTTAGCCTCCTGTACCATAGAATGGCTAGAGGAGGGTTGAGAAGGGATTTGAAAGGGCAAGTGAGAGATATGCAGGACAACCCCTTCCACACAGTTCTATGTGGGCATGATGTTTGCACATAAAAACATCAGACAAGAAGGAAACCAGCATCATACAAATATTAGACCAGAAGGAAAGATGTCACAAAAACCCTAATAGTAGCACAGAGAGCAGATAAAATAACCCTGGGATACTGGGGACAATGCTGAGCTGCAGAACCAAAACTGGAACCACCTACCTACAAATTATCTGCATGAAAATAATCAATGTCTCCTAGAAAAGACCATAAGAGAAAACCTAGATGACCTTGGATATATCAATGACTTTTTAGATTCAATTTAAAAAAGACATGATCAATGAAAGAAATAATTGACAAACTAGACTTAAAATTAAAATTAAAATTTCTATTCTGGAAAGGTAATGTCAAGAGAATTAGAAGATAAGCAACAGACTGAAGTAAAATATTTGCAAAAGACACATCTGATAAAGACACACTGTTACCCAAAATGTACAAAGAAACCTTAAAACTCAATAATAAGAAAACAATCCAATTAAAAAGGGCCCAAAATCTTAACAGATACCTCACTATAGAAGATAAACAGATGGAAAACAAGCATAGGAAAAGGTGTTCCACATCATGTGTACCAGGGGAAAGCAAATTAAAGCAATGATAAGGTACCAGTACACACCTATTAGAATGGACAAAATCCAGAGCACTGACAACTCCAAATGCTAGCAAAGATTTGGAGCAACAGAAACTCACTCATTGCTTGTGAGAAAGTAAAATGATACAGCCACTTTGGAAGACAGTTTGTTGGCTTCTTACAAAATTAAACATACTCTTACTATATGATCCAGCAAATTATTCTCCTTAGTATTTACCCAAAGTTGTCGAAAACATGTGCACACAAAAAAACCTGCATAGCAATGTTTATAGTAATGTTACTCATGATATGATTGCAAAACTTGGAAGCAAACAAGACGTCCTTCAGTAGGTGAATGGATAAACTGTGGTACATCTAGACAATGGAATATTATTCAGCACTAAAAAGAAATAAGTCTTCAAGCCATGAAAAGACATGGAAGAAACAAATGCATGTTACTAAGTGAAAGAATCCAATCATAAAAGGCTACATACTGTATGATTCCACCCATGTGAAATTCTAGAAAAGGCAAAATATGGAGGCAGTAAAATGACCAGTGGTTGCCAAGGAGTTGAAGGGGAGGGAGGGATGAATAGGCAGAGCAAAGAGGATTTTTAGTGCAGTGAAAATATTATACCGTGATGATAGATATATGTCATTATACGTCTGTCCAAACCCACAGAATGCACAAAGCTAAGGCTGAACTGTAATGTAAATTATGGGACTTTAGGTGATTACAATATGTACTGTAGATTTATCAATGATATCAAATGTAGTGTTCTGATAAATTATATTGATCATAGGGGAGACTAAGCCTGCGTGAGCAGGGCGTTATATGGGAAATCTCTATACCTTCCCCTCAATTTTGCTTTGAACCTTAAACTGCTCTTAAAAAAAATAAAGTCTTAAAAAAAAATCAATGTCTATGTTATATAAGCCACCATTCGGTATTTGTAGTTGAAAGTATCTTAACTGATGCA